>NC_142940.1:33409652-33612152 GCF_046866305.1 Octopus bimaculoides
TTTGTGTCGGTGGGGATGTTAGGTGTGTGTACGTGAGAGTGTGCGTATATCTATTTTTCTGAGTATGTATCTATATACTCTTTTACTCTTTTACTTGTTTCAGTCTTTTTAACTGCGGCCATGCTGGAGCACCGCCTTTAGTCGAGCAAATCGACCCCAGGGCTTATTCTTTAGAAGCCTAGTACTTATTCTATCGGTCTCTTTTGCCGAACCGCTAAGTTACGGGGACATAAACACACCAGCATCGGTTGTCAAGCGATGTTGGGGGGACAAACACAGACACACAAACACACATACATACATATATATATATACATATATACGACGGGCTTCTTTCAGTTTCCGTCTACCAAATCCACTCACAAGGCTTTGGTCGGCCCGAGGCTATAGTAGAAGACACTTGCCCAAGATGCCACGCAGTGGGACTGAACCCGGGACCATGTGGTTGGTAAGCAAGCTACTTACCACACAGCCACTCCTTATATTTTATTTATTTATGTGTTTCAGCCAAGTGGCTGCGGTCATGCTGGTGCACCACCGTGATATATATATATGCGAGTAAAAATAAATACAAAAAAGGTGGGGGTTTTTGTATGATTGTGTATAGAGGAATATATTATTTAGTTTAAAAGAGTTCCAACACTGTCTGTTTTTTATGTTTTATTTATATTCCTGCAGAACCAATGTGGGGTATAGAATATGGAATATACAATATATAATATAATATACAATATATGATATAAAATAAAATAAAATAAAAATGGATGGCACCATGAAAGAAAGTATTAAATGTAGATGAAATATTGAGTGTTCAATATAAAGGATCAAATATATAAATATATAAATATAAATATATAAAGGCGACTCGAGTTTCAGGGCTATTTCCTTTCGTCATGGCCGGTATGACGCATATATATATATACTTCAAATTTACAGAAAACAAAAGACAAAGACAGCTGTAGGAACAACAAGCAGGTGTATTAGTTTAATGCTTGGGAAGAATGGAAAAGTTTTTTATGTTTCGAGCCTATGCCATAGACAAACAGACAGACAGACCGACAGATAAACAGACAGATAAACAGGTAGATAGATAGATAGATAGATAGATAGATAGATAGATAGATAGATAGATAGATAGATAGATGTGTGTGTGTGTGTGTGTGTGTTATTGTCTCTTTGTTGTAACATTTCATGTGATAATTGTAAATGAGCCTCACCTAAAACAAACAGGTTGGTTGAAATGATTCTATAGTATTCTATATTACGATTATTGTGTGGTAAGAAGTTTGCTTTGCAGCCACATGGTTACAGTTTCAATCTCACTGCATTACACTTTGGACAAGTGTCACGTACTATAGCCCCAACCCTGGGCTAACCAAAGTCTTCTGAATGGATTTCGTAGATGGAAACTGAAAGAAGCATGTGTTAGTGTGTGTGTGTGTGTGTGTTTATTCCTCTAACTACTTGACAACCGATGCTGGTTTGTTTACATCCCTGTAAATAAGCACTTCAGGAAAAGTGACCGATAGAATAAGAACCAGGTTTTAAAATATAATAAGTTCTGGGGTCGATTCATTCAATTAGAGTCCGTCATGGTGTTGCTCCAGTGTGGACTCAGTTCAATGACTGAAACAAGTGAAAGATAAAAAACATACATACATACATACATACATACATACATACATGCATACATGCATACATACATGCAAGCATGCATTGGAAATTAATGACATACACGTGAATTTCTAGAATAGTGTTTTTTTCCCCTCAACAAAACAATTCTTTGTTGGACTAAGATAAGCAGAGTAGTCTTCCTTGTTTACAATTGTAGTCTTGATAAGACGAAATATTGGTTTATTTATTGACTCTTTTTAGCCTCAGATCAAAACTCTGATCAAATAGTATTATGGTCATAAGCCTGCCAGTCGTGACCATCACATATTTTATTTGGATACCATGGATCTATGACTACATTATCGAATTTTGAGAGAAAATAGCATGGTTTAAGATAGATTTAGCGAATGTATGCAAACACAAAGAATTGAGAATTACACATTTTTAATCAAAAAATTTATAACATAAGTTGCTGACCTACGTTTCTTATATGCTAGTGTTGCATCATACTTTAATGCAATGATTCTACATATTAATGAATCCAGTTATATTACATAAATCTATAAAATAAACACCAGCATATTATTGTTCCTTATTCTAATAGTATCAGCATTGGCAACTTGACCAAAGTCCATACTGAATGAAGCAAAGAAGAAATATTGATGGGGGATTGAGTAGAAATGTAGAGGTTGCAATGAGATATCATCTGGTAAGAATTCTTATTGTATTTCAACATAAGCTGATTTGAATAAAACATAGAAAAATTGAATGCATTCTAAGCTATACCAACAACATCCAGTATAGGTCATAGAATTTAATTTATTGACCACTGAAGTTAAAGATTGGAAGAAATATCAATGTGGCAGACAAAATATTTAATTAAGATATTAAAGAAAAATTAGTAACCTTATTCAGTATATAAGCAATTGTACTCTTTTGGGGAGAAATATATTTCAAATTTAAATCAAGAGTGAAAAGTAATTTCAGTATGTAAATATAACCCAAGGCAGTGAGATGTTAGCACTCCAAGCAAAATATCTAATGGCATTTCATCCATCTTTATGTTCTGAGTTCAAATGCTACTAAGACTGACTTTCCCTTTCATTCTTTTTGGGGTCAATAAAATAAATGCCATTTGAATACTGGGGTCAATGTAACTGGCTTTCTCCTCCCTTAAAATTGCCAAATTTTCTGCCAAAATTTGAAACCAGTATAATTGAAAAGGAGGATTTATAAAGAGGAAGAATGATTAGAGAAAAAGAACAAAAATTAATAAATAAATCATAATGAAATAAACTAATACATCAAAGGATGGTATTTAAAGTCCAAGAAGGTTAGATGCAATTCTAAGCATTTAAAAAATTAAAAATTAAAAAAAGTTAAACAACTAAGAAACATTGTCAATGAAAACAATGTAAACCTGTGATTATATTAATTATTTTAAAGAAAGCACTGAATCTAAAGGCAAGAAAGATTGAGATAAATATTGGAAGAATTAATTAAAAAAAAAGCTTTTTTTAATAAGAAAATATCATAATACCAGTTCATAAGTAGAATAAATGGACTATTACCATCTAGTTAAAATATGTCACAAAAATCTGGTGTTGTACATTATAAATTAGCTGTCAGTCTGGCATTTAGTGTCTGGCTGTTTGTTACTGGTGATCCATAATACAAATTTCTTGGGATGTTTCCTGCAGTCCTGGGCATTATAAACAACACATCCATGTTAGATCGGACATGCTAATTAAGAAATGCGTGCATGTGTGTACTAACTCAGATATTCAGAAATCCAAGGAACTCTCTCTTGACTTGAAGGGATTTGTTGCTTTCTGTGACTTACTCTGAAATGTTTATCAAAGCAAAAAAATTCAGAGCATACACTCAGTAATAATAAGCTTATGGTATGCATTGTTCGAGAGCATCGAGTACATCGAAAATAAAACAAGATGAGAATAAAAAGCAGTCATAAGTCAAATGAAAAAAGACAGCAATGAATGCTAGCACAGTACACAGAATAAACTGCAAAGAGATAGAAAATTGAACAATAAAAAAGTCATAAAAAGAAACTGTACAGGCATATCAGTCAATGAATTTCAGGAAGCATGAAATTTTTGATGGATGCAGAGATAGACGGAAAACAACTTTGGAAACTAGGATATATATTTGTGAATTTCCAGAAAAAATTTTTTTTTTTGTCTATTTTCCTGCCTTAAAACACCCTCAACACTTAATTCCGTTGGAATTAAGCAGAGTAATCTCCCTTGTCATACTTTCGTTCTTGTCAGACGACGGATTGGTTTCTTTATTAAGTTTTTAACCCCAGGTGAAAACCTATCAGATAGGTTTATGATCATAAGCTTGCCAGTCGTGACCATCACAGATTTTTATTGAGACACAATAAATCTATGACTACATTATTGAATTTTAAGAGAAAATAGCGTAGTTTAAGATGGATATCGTGCATTTGTGTGTAGGTGTGCATATTATTATTCAGTTTTATTTCAAGACTAGCAGAGAATCTTGGATTTAGTCATTCAACCGTTCATCGACAACTGTGTGCCATTGGAAAAATCAACAAATTGGGTCAGTGTGTTCCTCACAAACTCTCTGAGTCTAATCGCGTGCAGAGAGTGATTGTGTGCTCTTCTTTGCTGTCACATCTCACGAATGAACCATTTTTGGACCGAATAGTGACTGGTGACGAGAAATGGGTTCTTTATGAATATGCCTAGCGCTGAAGACAATGGGTAGGGAAAGGAGAAACACCAGCACCCCAAGGTAAAGAAGGTTTTCAACCATGTTAGGTGTTGTTAACTGTTTGGTGGGATATGAAAGGTTTAGTCCACTTTGAACTTTTAAACCCAAACCAAACGGTAACACACATAAGAAAGAAGAAAGCAAAGGACCACTGATGAGGTCACAGAAGTGTGACGAAAGAACTCTGGCTGAAATAGGATTAATGTAATATAATGTAATTTAAAGCTGAAGCAAATTAACACCAAATATACAGTGCGTGTGTTTTTATTGGCTAAACTGGCAATATGACCATCCCCAAGTACAACTACATCTGTTTCAACACACGATTTCACATCAAAAATCTTGCAAAACAAATATATATATATATATATATATATATATATATATATATATATATATATATATATATATATATATATATATATATATATATATATATTTACATATATTTACATATATGGATTTAGTCATTCAACCATTCATCAACAGCTGTGTGCTGTTGGAAAAGACAACAAATTGGGTCAGTGTGTTCCTCACAAACTTTCTGAGTCTAATTGCAAGCAGAGAGTGAATGTGTGCTCTTCTTTTCTGTCACGTCTCACGAATGAACCATTTTTGGACTGAATAGTGACTGTCTGGATATTTTGCGTTCTTGCCTAATTTTTGTATTTTTCTATATATTAAATATAGCGGCGTACGTACACTTTGGTCTCTTATATGTAAGTATATATATATATATATATATATATATATATATATATATATATATATAAATTTTGTACGACTCTCTTATTCTTTGTATTCTTTCCTTCTTTCTATCAGCTCTTTGACACTTTGTTCATTCCACTCTTCGTTCTTTTGTTCCCCCTCTTTCACATTTCCTGGCCTACTCTTCATCCTCACTTTCCCTCCTCTTTCACTTCACGGTGTCCCTTTCATTTATTTCTCGCCCCTCCTTAATTCTTTTATCCTTCCACCTCTACCTCTCTCTCTTCTCTCCCCAGGTGACCGGTGTTTAGCCAAACCTGACGTTTCTTTCTTGGTTCAACTACCATCCGTGCAACATCTATATTCCTCCCTGTGCATGTCAAACCTTATGTCCTTGCCTTAAGGCTTTACTTCTGCACATGCCAGCTTAATTTAATTTGTCCTTAGTCAAAAGACACCTGTTGTTATGTCCCGTTAATTGTATTTGTATTTGTGTAACATTTCTCTGTTTTTTCCCGTCCTTGATTTTGTATACATTCGCTGCTTTCTTCCAAGGAATCTAATGCTCTTAGCATAGTTTTTTCTTGGGGGTAGCCAGATTAGAGCAATCTTGAGTATAACCAGCCAAAATTGCAAAGATGATCTGGAACTTTCTTGTGTTACTGAACAGTTCCAATACTCTGCCATTGAACATTTTGTCAAATTTTTATGCATGCCCATTTATATTTCTTGCAATTATTTTTCTAATTGACTTGTCACATTTTTGTGCCATATCTTTGTTTGTTGCGATCAGTTGCCATCTTTGCTCTTTCTTGTGCCTGCTCCAATTATTCTGTTTACACACTGCCATACTCAGGGGGTAGCCCTTGTAGCGGCACAAGCAGTCAGCACCATATTGGATGAGATCTTGCGGTAGCCATCGCCATCTCTGAGACTGGAGTGAGATCTCACCTGCATCCATTTGCCATGCACGAGATCTCACCTGCATCCATTTGCCATGCACGAGATCTCACCTGCATCCATTTGCCATGCACGAGATCTCACCTGCATCCATTTGCCATGCACGAGATCTCACCTGCATCCATTTGCCATGCACGAGATCTCACTTGCATCCATTTGCCATGCACGAGATCTCACCTGCATCCATTTGCCATGCATGAGATCTCAATGAGGCTCACGATGGCAAACTAAATAAAAGAAACAAGCAATGAGGTTCGATCTCTCTTTTCCGCTGCGACTGCTTCTGGAGAACACTTCACTGGCTGGGCCTCTAGGCAAATCTGCTTGTCATATCTCCTGAGGCAATGGCCCATGTAATGAAGAACGACGAACTCACACCGCATGAGATGGCTACAGAGAGCAATGCACTTTCACCCTTGTGTATAGTGTAAATAAAACTGTTTGAGAACCTGTGTTTTGCCTAAGACTTCTTTCCTCACCTGCTGGAGCCTTAAACAACACGAAGAACAAGAAGTTAATGGGAGAAGGCGATATTCAGCCGATATCGAGAACCTTGCCTCCCATTATAACCTCAATATAAACCTAGAAAGCAGTTTCAGGATGTCATGAAAGGCAACCTTAAAACTTTGGGGATTGAAATCTTGAAATAAAACTGAATAATTACATATGTATGTACATACATACATACTTACATACATACATACATACATACATACATACATTCATAAATACATACATACATGCATACATTCATAAATACATACATACATGCATACATTCATAAATACATACATACATACATACATACATACATACATACATACATACACACATACATACATACACACATACATACACATATACATACATACATACATATATACATACATATATACATACATATAATTAAGATTCAGTTGAATTAGATACTTAAATTGGTGCACCAAGAGGATCTTTCTGATTTGGCGGACACCACTTGTTTTCTTAACGAAACACTTTAAAACTTGGGACACTGGTAGAATGTGTCATATAAAACATCTTTTACTCTTAGTGTTGTTGAGAAAAGTTTATATTTTAAAAGTTATTTCGTGTTAAAATTATCGTATTTCGGTAATTTTAACCAATCACTGACGTCTATTGAGGTGAAAACAATTACTGCTGTGGATTGTCAACAACACGTTGTGGCAGTGTAATGGGATCTTTTCCCTTGAATAAAATTAGAACTGTTGTTTGTCAACAACAACTATTGGCGGTACTGTTATTTATGACATCGTTCGTGCATTTGTACTGGTTTTAGCTTTAGGGTTTTAGGGTTCGGGTTCGGGTTATGAGTATTTTTGCCAAATTTGGTGAAAAATTTGTGGCAGTGTATTGAACAGATTTTCACCAAATTTGGCAAAAATACTCATAACCCTAACCCTAACCCTAATTCTAAAACCCGAACCCTAACCCTAACCCTAACCCTAACCCGAACCCTAACCCTAAAACCCTAAAGCTAAAACCAGTACAAACGCACAAACGATGTCATAAATAACAGTACCTCCGATAGTTGTTGTTGACAAACAACAGCACTAATTTTATTCAAGGGAAAAGATCCCATTACACCGCCACGTCTTGTTGACAATCCACAGCAGTAATTGTTTTCACCTCAATAGACGTCAGTGATTGGTTGAATATGACAATTTTTAACATGAAATAACTTTGAATATAAAATTTTTCTCTGTTCTATAAGACAAAATATACAAGTATACGAAGTTTTAAAGTGTTTTGGTAGAAAACACACTAAATAAAAACTAAATAAAAAATGGTGTCCGCCAAATCAGAAAGATCCCACCAAGACAGTTCGGTATAGTCCGCACGGCTCAAAGCTAGGAGAACAAAAAGCAAATAAGTGACATGGATGTCCAGGTGTCAATGCATTATGGCCGTTTCAAGCAGCTCCATTTAACGATCAATGAAAGAAAACATTACATCAATTTGAAAGAAACCGCTCTCCTCAGTTGCAGATGACCATATAGATTTCCAACATAAAGGATAAACCATTTTTAGCAAATTTTTATCAGTATTAGAAACCAAAATAATACATTGTTTCCTTTTGTTATATTTGTAGCAGAATGAATTTAGAGAAAAATGTATATCATCCTAATCCTACTATAATTTAGAGAATAGCAGAGGAAAATAGTTGGGGGTCAAGATATAGGAGTGGTGAGGTAGTTATTTATATCTATTTTTTATTTTATTTATAAGATTTTATGCAGAATATAGTCTACAACTATTTAGAATTAAATCTATTGGCTGTGTTCTAGTTGATGGTGAAAAATTAATTGTCATACAGCCTCCCAGACCCTTATTATACTAGGACCATATTTCTAGCTTTATCAACATAAAAGGATATGTCTCATAGTTGCTAGTGAGAGAATGACTGATGGAGAAGAGGTGATAACTAGAAGAAGGAAAGGTAGGGGTGGCTAGCACTTATTTAGATTATCAAATAAAAGGGGAATATAGTGAAAAACAAAAGAAGTAAAAGTAAGCTCTAACGGTGGGAATTAGAATTGAGGTATAGAGGATGTGTCATAACTTAGCAAAGTATTATTATATTAAATTTAGAAAAAATTTTTAGATCAATATAAGGGAAAAAAGATAGAAATTAAACTTAGAACTTAATAATGGGGTACTTTAATATATAGGAGAAAGTTCATAAGGCCTTTCTTAAGCATATTGTTAAGGTGGTCATGTTAAAAACATTCCACAATGAGTTTATAAATGAATTAAATTACTGTCTATGTAGGAGTACATAGTATATATTAAATCAAAACAAGGATTATTCTCCTCATTACAGGTGGATAAGTAAATGATATCTAAAATATAGAATCAATTGTAAGGGGAAATTAAATCAGAGATGTACTAAATCTATAATAGAGTTGTTGTTGTTGTTGGCACTCCGTCGAAGGTTCCAGTTGATACGATCGACGGAACAGCCTGCTCGTGAAATTAACGTGCAAGTGGCTGAGCACTCCACAGACACGTGTACCCTTAACATAGTTCTCGGGGATATTCAGCGTGACACAGTGTGACAAGGCTGACCTTTTGAATTACAGGCACAACAGAAACAGGAAATAAGAGTGAGAGAAAGTTGTGGTGAAAGAGTACAGCAGGGTTCGCCACCACCCCCTGCCGGAGCCTCGTGGCGCTTTAGGTGTTTTCGCTAAATAAACACTCACAACGCCCAGTCTGGGAATCGAAACCGCAATCCTATGACCGCGAGTCCGCTGCCCTAACCACTGGGCCATTGCGCCTCCACTTATAATAGAGTACATGCGGAAGTAATAGCTAAACTGATATGGGTGTGTATTATTCATTGAATAATACATTATTAAATGCTAAAACATAAAATAAGTATTTCTATATCGAGTAAACTTACATAAAAGAACTTGAAAAAATTTATTTATAAATTACAAGCACTATGGAAAAATTATGAAAGTATATAAGAAAGTATAAAAATATCACACATATATATATAAATTTATAAAGTTTATGATATAAAGTGTAATTATAAATATAATATTGTATTATATTATACAGTGAGTATAAAATTCTTTATAAAATAAGTTTTGATATATAAAAAATATTTTATCTTTTATTTTTCATTTTTTTAATATCTTATATTAATAAATTTCTATATTTCTATATACCCTCCTATATAGTTGTGTAGCTTCTACAGACTGTAAGAGGTTTATAATTTCTTTTCATAAAACTCACTGTATAATATAATCCAATATTATATTTATATTTATAATTACACTTTACGTTTCATAAACTTTATAAATTTAGATATCTATGTGATATTTTTATACTTTCTTATATCCTTTCATAACTTTTTTATAGTGCTTGTAATTTATAAATAAATTTTTATTGATAAGTGACAATTCTGTAAATAACAATAATAATAATTATAAGCTTAAAGCTTATAATCATTCTTGTAGTATGCTTGTCCTCAGTTTGCAGGTGTAAAAGTATGACAAAACAGTTGTAGTGATTTAAATAAAGAATGTCATTTATTCCATTATCTAACATTTACCTATATATGTATATACTAGCTGGTGTACCCGGTAATTCCTGGAGGTAAAGATGTATTGAAACGCCTTATTATTCTGATATATGAAAGCAATTTCATTATAACTGCCACAACAGGTGTATTTTCCGTCACAGAAAAGTACAAAAAAACTGCCAGCTGGAGAAGGGAGAGATTGTTGGAGGTTGACAAGAGAAGTTTTTGGAGGTTGGCGAGAAAGGTTGGCGGAGGTTGGCGAGAGGCAAAGATATTATTCTGCTTAGCGAAGGCATCTGGGAAATGTATAACTGCTGTCATTCACAGAAAAAACTATTGTTTTACCATGAGAAAAGCGCTGTTGAAGTGTCGAGTGAAATTTGGCAATTGAGGATCGAATCCACGCTATGCCTGCATGAAGCCACTACAAATACGTTGTGGAATAAAAAATTTTATCTACTGTCATGGAAAAAGTGTAACTGTAAAAATGCAGAATTATCGGAGTAATGGGTATTCAAAAAAGTATGTATGTATAGAAATGTGTGAATGAAGTCTTTAATGTCTAAGATTCAAATTAAGGAAGTGCAATAACAATGTTTAGCAGGAGTGGCTGTGTGGTAAATAGCTTGCTTACCAACCACATGGTTCCAGGTTCAGACCCACTGTGTGACACCTTGGGCAAGTGTCTTCTACTCAGGCCAACCAAAGCCTTATGAGTGGATTTGGTAGATGGAAACTGAAAGAAGCTCATCATGTATATATTTATATATATATATATATATATATATATATATATATATATATATATATATATATTTATTTATATGTGTGTGTGTGTGTGTGTGTATGTATATGTTTGTGTGTCTGTGTTTGCCCCCCCCCCCCAACATCGCTTGACAACCAATGCTGGTGTGTTTACATCCCTGTAACTTAGCAGTTCAGCAAAAGAGACCGATAGAATAAGTACTAGGCTTACAAAGAATAAGTCCTGGGATTGATTTGCTCGACTAAAGGTGGTGCTCCTGCATGGCTGCAGTCAAATGACTGAAACAAATAAAAAAAAATAAAAAGTTCAAAACTGTGAGTAGTAAAATGCGGAATTAGATCGGCTGATCGTGAGAATCAAATATTGATCACTTCGCTAAAATCTGCAGGTGGTGCGGGTTATTTCCCTTGAGTTGTTTAAATAAAATATTAGTAATATGTAGTTGATAGAAGGAGCCATTGGAAGGGCCCTATTATCGATTTTTTTCAACAATCTAAGTATGTCACGAGGTTTCCAGACATGAGTTCTACTCACGTGTCAAATAAAGTATAAAAATGATATTGTCTGCAAAAATTAGAAATAGGACACACAAAAAATCAATATTCAATGTAATCGAACATAAACAATGAAATGGGTTATTTCCCTTGAGTGCTTAAAAAATATTGTACAGATGCTATAGGTTATTTCCCTTGGGCGTTTAAAAAATTAGTTATATGAGGTAGATAAAAAGGTCCCTTCCAGGGGCCATATTATTGATTTTTTTCAACAATTCAAGTATGTCACAAGGTATCCAGACATGAGTTCTACTCATGTGTCGAGTTTCATCAAAATCAATAAAATGATGTAGGAGGAATTAGCTAACAATGCTACAAACAAACACACACTGATTTTCCACATATGTAGTAGATAGGGCAGAGGTAAAGGACATGGACTGCACCCACTTTTGGTTATTTTTTTAAAAAATTTTCTACAGAAACTCATCTTTTTGACTGCAGAGATTTCAAATCTGCAAAAAAAATCTATATTTCAAAATTTTAAATTTCCACATGTTCTCTCTACAATTAGAGATCGGCACCTCTTGATGCAACTGTTCTCATTCATGTATATTACATGGCCATACCAGCACAATCTTCTCTGTTGTACACTGCATCTAATGCTAGTTTTTCTCTGAAATCACTTACACTGACATTACCCATCCAGCAAAGAATACAAAAGCATGTACTACTCACCCTTAACATTTGCTGAATAAATAGTAAAATAAGTACAACACATCACACACACCTCCATCCCCATATAATTACCATTCCTTCTTCTATTTCCATCATCTTCCCCTCTTCCCCACCAAATGCACACAGAAATACCCACATAACTCACTTAACCTTCGTACTGTTGTACATCCATTAATGTAATATCGCCTGAAGAAATGAATCCATGAAGATGAGCAACCTGATGCCCACAGATACTACGGACTGCACTGTAATCATACCAGGAATACGGGCTTTGAATCTTAAGAGACATGTGATTTGTGGAAATGCGTGTAGTGATGCATTAAATGTTTATAAATTCCATCCAAGGATTATTGTTATTATTATTATATTTATCCTACATTATATCAGTTCAGCTTGATGCAACCCCGAAAAACTGGTTCACCAGTCAACATCATAAGACTGTGGCCAGAATAATGGAATAGGAACTTTATTTGCATATTCAAAACGTTTCCCATAAACAAATTTAAAAGATATATATATATATATATATGTATATATATATATATATATATATATATATATATATATATATATATATATATATATATATATATATATATATATATATGTATATATATATATATATATATATATATGTGTATATATATATATATATATATATATATATATATATATATATATATATATATATATATGACAAGCTTCTGCCAATTTCTGTCAACCAAATCCACTCACAAGGCTTTGGTTGACCCACAGCTATAGTAGAAGACACTTACCCAAATTGTCACACTGAAAAAGAAAGTGAAAGGGGTATAGTGAACTTGCCATGGGTAGTGGAATATCCAATGTTTGGGATTCAGTCCTTCATCAGGGGGCAGAGAGAAAGAGAAAAAAGTCAGAGTTTACATCCTCTCAGCTTGTAAAACTGGCTGCAACTGATAATGGACACAGAATAACATGGGATGCTAATGTTAAACAGAAGTTATAGGAGAGGGTGTGCAGAAAGGAGGAAGAAAACGATGATGGAGTGAGTAGAGGTAAGTAAATACAGGAATGTTGCAGAGAGAGGGTGGAAGGGGGATTAAAAAGTGTAAAAAAGAATTAAGAGGAGGTGAAAGGATGAAAGGAAAAACATTCATTCATACTTGTTGGGAACATAGTGCCAAAATCAAATATGAGATGTTGCTCTTTTGTTTCCTGGAGAAGGTAGAGCAGTGGTGCAAGGCCATGCCACACTGATAAATCTGCAATAGAATGATTCACAGTGTTGAAGTGGGTCGCGACAGGTTGGCCTGGCATACATATATATATGTGTGTGTGTGTGTGATTAGTATTTAGGGATAAATTGTATGAGCACTTGGGTGTATTCTGGATTCGGGTTAACCACATCTAGTAGTAAGGATTTACTTAGGGTGAACAATCCCACTGTAATTCATCTGATTAGTAAATCCTGGGTTTGCTTCTCTGGATTATGAACATTTTCAGGGGTGTAAATCCCAAACAATTACAATGAATACAGAGATAAGTATATCTATAGATTTTTTTGTTTTACAGTCAATTATACTGCATATTTGGTTAAAATATAACTGACTCGTATTTCTGCTGCATAGAGAACTAACAATTGCATTTTGCATCCTGCTATTTTCGACTATGTAACTTTATTCAAGGTCTGTTCACAGATATGGTCTGAAGCAAGCTGAGAGTACCAGTGTGTGGTTAATGTTATTTTGCTAAATTACAATGGTATTTGAGAGAGAAAAAGAAAGTGAGGGGGAGATCTAGAAACTTGATATAACTATAAAAACTACTATGTGGTTGACCTCATCCTTACCTTAGATTTAAGTTTCTAATGTATCCTTGACCTTTAAGTAGGTCAAAGTGTATTTTTAGTTGGATTATTATTTTGTGGTTTTCCAATATTTTGTTCTAAATGAGATTAAATTAAATCACATTAAATTCTATGAAAATATATGTGGTATGAAGAACTTATTAACAAGGACAATTCGAAATTTTCTCTGTATAATAGTTTAATAATATATGCAGTTTCTACATCCAGGAGTGGCTGTGTTGTAAGTAGCTTCCTTACCAACCACATGGTTCCGGGTTCAATCCCTCTGCGTGGCATACCCAATGACTGGTGTAGCAGCACTATAGTCAACTGCTACAAAGGTAAATATGTTTGGAGTTATCTTCTACTATAGCCTCGGGCTGACCAAAGCTTTGTGAGTGGATTTGGTAGATGGAAACTGAAAGAAGTCCTTCGTATATATGTGTGTGCTTGTGTCTGTGTTTGTCTCCCCTAACATCGGTTGGTGTGTTTACATTCCCGTAACTTAGCAGTTCGGCAAAAGAGACCGATAAAATAAGTACTAGGCTTACAAAGAATAAGTCCTGGGGTTGATTTGCTCGACTAAAGGTGGTGCTCCATCATGGTCGCAGTCAAATGACTGAAACAAGTAAAAGAGTAAAAGAGTGAGAGTATCCGATATGCACAGAAACAATTGTTGTTTCCATCAATGACAATGGCCATAATAACAACACCAGCACCTTTACCAAAACTGGCACCAACACCACCGCCACCTCCAATGAAGCCAAAACCAACAGTGCCAGTACCAGCAACATCAACACCAACAGAGATAGCACCACCAACACACGACCACAGAGATACATCAGTTGTTCCAGGAACTCATTCAAACAACACCTCTCCAACCACAGATCCTCCTTCAGGACACCGGAAAGGAGAAACGTCATGTCATTAGCCAGCCGTGTATGGCAGCTGATAGACAATGGGATTCCATGCACAATATCATAGAGTATCCAAGAAGATCCAGGTCCCTACATAAGCGGGATCAAGTGCTGTAAATTATGCATAGAGGAACAGGCGAGGATCCTCAATGACTCTCTTGACCCAGGAACATCCTTAGCTCCAGAATGGAGGTTTTTAGACCATTTCAGGAAATTCCTGCTGTCCTATTGGAACCCACAGGATGGCAGGGTCACCAGCGATTGATAACCAAAGGGAGATAATCCACTTTGTTGACATTAAATAGTAAGGTCCTTTCCTCCTCCTTATTCTAGAGAGGCCACTCACTAGAGAGACCTTAAGCCAACAGGTTTTGGGATCTGATGATACACCATAAAGCTAAACCCTTTATGGATGTGAAACCTAAGGTAATCCCATAAACCGGCCTTATCTAACTTTAATATATACTGCTCTATAACTTAGAGTGTGCTTCTTTTTTCAGATTTATGTTTTTACAAACAATATATATATATATATTTATATATAGTAAAATCAGTCCAAGTGAAGTTACTGCTACTATACCTTCTCACTCTCTCATGTTCAGCCATAAATACTCATTCACTTGAATGATACACAACAACCATACATTATCCAATACATATACATGTACATATATCTATACAAATATTCATATACATATATATTATACACACACTCACATATATGTATGTGTGTGTATACATAAATATATACACACACATCATCATAATTTAACATCCATTTTCCATGCTGGCATGGGTTGGATGGTTTGACAGAAGCTAGAGACTTTCACGGCTGCACTGAGGTCCAGTATCAGCTTTAGCATGGTTTCTATGGTTGGATATCCTTGCTAACACCAACCACTTTACAATTTGTGCCGGGTGCTTTTTGCATACACCAGCACTAATAAGATTTCCAAATAACTTGCAGTATAGAAAAAAATCAGGGAAAGGTTGCAGGGAACACCACTATGTGGGGGAGTATTTGGAAGAGGTGGGGGGGGGGCTTTACGTCAGAACAAAAGTTTCAAGGTGAGTGTAAGAGAGGATACAGACAGTGCATTAGAGGGGCAGTATGAGATGGGTAATTTCATAAGAATGTGAAGGGAAAATGACAGATGGTTTGAGAGGAGGTACAGGTAAATGTAGTGTGATGAACAAGGGAGCAGTATCAGTGTGGAGAATGGATAAGGTGAGATTGAAGTGGCTCTAAAAGGACAATAGTTCAAAAGGTAGAGGGATGATATGCAAGGTGTTGTTGAGGGGGAGATGTTACTTAGTGATTCCCTCATCACCACTTTAGCAAGTGTAGTGAAGGCTATGCTCTTGCCAATGAGGTCAGAATAATACCGAAATATCTCCTATACTTGCTGAAAGGACTAAAAGTATTGGTCAGTCACTAATATAGGTTGTTTTTGAAACCAAAGTAATAAAAGATACTGACATACTTAATTTAGTAAGTTAAAAAGTTTTGATTGAGAAAAATGTGCATCTGTGACAATGAGAGGAAAAGAATACAACTATTGTAGCAGAGAAGCGCAGGAGAAACAACTGGATTTAAATTAAAACGGGGCGAACATAACAGAGAGAGAGGAAGAGAGAGAGAGAGAGAGAGAGAGAATATGAACGTAACAACACGTCTTATTTTTTCAAAAGTATATCCCATGTTTGGTTCCACTCCAAAGAAATGGATACTTCAGTAGAGGGAAATCAAACAATATAGTACATGTATAAATGAACAAAGGCATAGTATAGCACCCTTCGTCATAATTTTGTGTGTTGGATGGTAGGATTAATTACTATCTTCGTTTCAGTTCATGATAAAGAAAGTAAACGATAGAAGATATGTAACCGGACCCACCAATTGGGTCAAATAAAGAGAGAAAGGAGAGAGTTGCAATGTGTGAATGAAGAAGAGGAAGAGACAGAAATTATGAAACGTATGAATGAGAGAAAAAAGGAGAGAGAGAGAGAAAATGGAAACGTATGAATTAGAGTGTGTGTGTGTGTCAGTAAACGTGTGAGAGAGAGATAGAGTGCGTGTGTACATGAAAGTGTTGTGATTTTGTGGAGAGGAAAATATTTTGGTACAAAGAACTGTTGTTGCATCATCTGCTGTAAGTTATCTGTTGAAATATTGTCGTTGTTATTATTATAATAATTATTATTATTAGTTTTGGTAATCTTGTGATGTTGGAAATGATATTGCTTGATGATAATTTGGTTGTATCAATATGTGATCAAACATGACAGGTTATAATATATCTGTGTTCGTGTAAATGAAAGACAGAAACAAGCCGACCTTTATGGACGAACCGCATGTACATGTGTATGTGTGTGTGCAAACTAATATAAATAAACAGTAATCTTCAGACAACCTATAGAAACAAAGGTGAGAAGTTGAAGAAAACAGTATGTATGTCTTACGTAATTAAGGATCCTAGCTTAATGTGTTTGTGTATTACACGGGACGGAGCTGTATGTAAGGTCGAGTCTGGGTAGATGAGAAAAGAGAATGTGTTTAAGGCGAAAGTAAAGTATTAAACAGAGAAGAAAAGTAAATAGAGATACACGCACCGGCAACATTCAGTAAGTGATAATGACTTTAATTAGTAATCTGTTGATAACAATTGTTGCGTGAGATAGAAGAAACTAAAGTTCTGCTCACAAACACTTCTACCGGTTTATTTGGAAAAATTGTATTTAAACAGTGTTAATTGTGTATAGATGATTGTTGATAGAAAAAGCTTTCATTAATAACTTATTTTGTTTTATTTTTCGTTGTTTATTTTTTGTCATATCGTGGTTTATTATTTAAGCTTACGTCGATACCTCTGTGGTGTTGTTTTACATTTATGATTAAATAAATATATTCAAATTGTAAAAATATGAAAAAAATATACAGTACAGTACTGTTTCTACTTCGCGGGGGTGGAGTTGGAACGTAACATCCGGATTAAGGGATTAATCGCTTTAAATTACTTAACCTGAATCACTCAATAACTTTAACTGTTATTTAGGATATTTAGATGAGCGTGTCACTTTTCCTGTGACTTTTAGTTTTCCTGTGATTGTTTCCGTTCATAGATGTTTCCGAAGGAATAATCAGCTGATTTTCGGTATTTGTTTAGTCTTAGCTCAGTTCTGTTTAAATCTACTAACCAAGGCATGCCAGCCTTGATTATCCTGTCATTTTATATATCCAGGATAACATTGTGCAATGTGACCTACCCGTTTTAAGTCGGTAGGATAGAAATTGAAAGGAATTCTCTAGCGGTCATATAGGCAGTTAGTTTTCTTTTAATAATAATTGTCGAGTGCGATAGATCACGATTTTTGTATTAGTATAACGTACGTTAGCTTATAGAGACAACTAAACCTAGCAGTGCTATTTTACGAAAGTCATCAATTTTAAAGTGTTGTCACTGTTTACATCTTCCTTATGGTACATGTCTGCAGTTAAATAGGAGTATTAAGTCCCAGATATAACTCAGTACTGTTGACAGGACACGAACACCGTCTTCCCGGCTCACTGTTCTGATCTGCAATACCATGCGGTAGGGTCTAACATATGTAATATATAGAGGGATGTAATAAACTAGGATGGGGTACATATCCAAGCCCGATACTCCATCGACTCTTTAGTCCGTGCTCTCATCGCAGTACCTCTGTAGAATCTATTCCTGTATAAGAAAACGATTTGATTTCGATATATTACAGAATAATTGTTTAGTCGCTACCCTCCACTGTTGCGAAAAAAGCTGAAGGAACACCATTTCTCTCATCTTAGGTGCTCTTCTGTCTGCTGAGTTAGTTCATCTTGTATATTGTGGTGTCAGGTTCTCTTCTAATACTTCTTACAATTGTATAGTGCGTGGAGGTCATAACAAATCAACGCGTGCCAACTTAAAATCAGAATTTTATGCTAAATTTCAGTAGAAAAATACAAAAAAAAAAAATGCTTTAAACATGCTAGATATGACAAAAAATGCTAAAGACTAATTTTATAAAAAAGCTTAATTTTTATTTACATTTCTATTTACTTTCTTAAATTATATTCAGCATTGAGAAATAATTTCTTGAATTTCTCTAATTTGATCACTTTCAGCTGCAGTACCTAGGTCTTGACTTCAAGGTCCCAATCTTGTTAATTATGTGTTTTGGAATATCGAAATTTTCGCAACATTTGCCATATCTTTTCAGAGAAAGACTCCCACCCCACCCATTTTCTCCCCATTAAAAATTTTTTTTTTTTTTACTAAAAACCCCCGTTTTCGGATACGGAGATTCCGGAAAATTGCCAAAAATCGGCATTTTGAAATACCGGCCCCCTCCCTACCCCTTCCCCCCAATTTCTTTATTTTCAGTTTTTCCGTAACCTTAACCCTAAAACCCTAACCCAATCCTTAAACCTTAACCTAACCCTAACCACAAACAGTTTTGGAAATTTTTTTCAGAATCATAATCTCCTTATTTTTCTGCATGTTTTGAAAAAAAAATTTCTGAAAAAAGTTAAAAATGAAAAAATTAGGGCCGGTGGGGGGTTGAGGGAGGGGGGAATTTCAAAATGCAGATTTTTGCAGATTCATATTCTCCGCAGCCGAAAACGGGGGTTTATGTAGAAAATAAATAAATAAAAAGGGTGTTTTTGGTGGGGTACAAAAGGAAGTCTTCCAATCAGGCCATATTTTATAGACAGTATTATCTAAGCGTAGGAAGATGCATTTTGTTTTTCAATTTTGATTTGATTACACCCATACTACTGAACAACCGTTCAGCTTCTGCATTTGAGTTTGGCAATGTCAATAGATTAATGGCAAAATTTGCAACATCTCTAAAAGGATTTCCTCCAGTAGCATCTTTATATTCCAAGACTTCCAGCCAGAATGCCTCAGTATTAGATGTATTTGTCCATTTAACTAAATGAATGCTATTAAACTGAATTTCAATTGAAGCAATTTTTTCTTCATTTAAATGCATTGCTTCTAAGACAAGTAAAATTTTGCTCTTTGAAATGCTGCAAAATATTCTCTAAAGAAAAATATTTGATATTCCTCAGTATATTAATATTTCCTGGCAAACGGTGCTCAAGCTCTTTATAAAGGCAAATTAAAAATTGTGCTCTTTTGCGAATATTATTTTCTTCGGTAGCTGTTACAGTCTTCTTGATAATCATTTCTGCTATCTTACTCTCGAACCTGTAGCCTAAATTTGGTTGAGGATCCAGAATTTTTTCAATAGAAGCATCCAGATCAAGAGGATCAATTCTACATGTTGGCAACACTGTCATATTAGCAACAGATTTGATCAAGTTTGAAAGATCTTCAAGTAATTTTGTTTTGTTGACAGTGTTTGATTCAAACAGTTCATTCACTTCCTGAACATATTTTAAAATTGGATGGAAAAATAAAAGGTAAAGTTCATTCCTAGAATCACAAAACATTTCATGTAACGTTTGTGCTGTAAAGCATTTTTCTTTTGTAGTTGTAGTTTGGAAGTGAGTTTGCAATTCAAACCATTGGCTTAAAATTCTATTTACCTCTGGTTCTATTGACAGTCACCTAATTGTACAAGAATTCATGATCTTCAAAGGCTCTTTACCATTGATAGCAAGGTAAAGTTGTTTGTAGGCACTTTGTCTCGTTGAAGAATGAGAAGACCATTTATAGGTTTCAGATACTAAAAATTCTAAATTTATGGGCAAGTATTCAGTACAAGTGTGGGATACTGCCAAATGTAAAGAATGACATACACATCTAAATATAAGTAACGATGGAACTTCTTTTAATGTCTGGAAAACACCATTGTTGACACCTATCATTACTCTAGCATTGTCGGTTCTTATAGCCAGTAAATTTTTTATATCTAATTTCTTTTTCACTAATTCAATTTTTAAAGCATCTACAATGTCATCTGCATCACATGTTTCTAAAGTTACCATACTGAGATATGTATGTACCACTTTTTTGTGAGTGTCACTATGATATATCATTGGATTCATCTAATAACAGGCTAAATTTTCTATCTCCTGTATCAGAAATCAAATCTCCATCAAAATATGGAGCTAGAACATTTCTCACAATATTTGCACATTTTGTATGATGCAACTTCATTTTGGATATAATATCACTATCAGACATAGACGGAAACTGAAAGAAGCCTGTCATATAATATATATATATATATATATATATATATATATATATATATATATATATATATATATGTGTGTGTGTGTGTGTGTATGTGTGTGTGTGTTTGTGTGTCTGTGTTTGTCCCCCCAACATCGCTTGACAACCGATGTTGGTATGTTTACGTCCCCATAACTTAGCGGTTCGGCAAAAGAGACCGATAGAATAAGTACTGGGCTTACAAAGAATAAGTCCTGGGGTTGATTTGCTTGGCTAAAGGCGGTGCTCCAACATGGCCGCAGTTAAATGACTGAAACAAGTAAAAGAGTAAACTCTTTTAAGTGATCACAGCTAATCCATAACAAGCATGAAAAAACACAGGCCTATTTTAAAACAGTCAAACTGAAAATGAATCAGTCAACCTGTCATGATAAAAACTCATCACTACAGAATAAAGCATTGTTAGGATGAATTTCCATGCTTTCATTGTGTAGTGAGTTCAGATGCTGACATGAGTTATCTTCTCCCCTCCCCTCATCAGCACCACTCTGTATCCAAAGGAGGTGGGGCTGGGAAAGTTCATAACTGGATAAACTTTCATTTGAAGTTTCAAGAAAGTGAAAGAAAAATTCAATAGCCGATAGTACTAAAATTTGGCTACAAGATACATTAACGAAAATAGGAAAGGAGAAAAAAAGGGTAACTTTTGTGGAAATGTCATGATCAGAGAAAAATACTAAATAAAATTTTAAACCTGCTATTTTCCCTGCTAAATGCTAGATTCAAAAATTTTCTGCTAAACGCTGAAAAAAAAAAATGCTAGATCTAAAACAAAATATGCTAAATTAGCAACCCTGAGTCGAGGATACTTTTATGTTGTTGTTTAGCCTACTAGAAATGGCAGCCAAAGCTCCCTGAAATCACTGCCTGTTACATTAAAGAAGGGACAATTCATTAAACAACGTAGTCTTAGGCTGGAAAAAAAATTTGGACATACTGGAAAGCTTTTGACCGTAGATCTATTCAATTGGTGACTCTAAGACTAAACTACTTAACAAACCCACAACTAGCGTAACTGTATTTGTCCAGCTAAAATATAAGGAACTCGCGAAGGCAAATGACTGAGAATACAAGAAAAATTTATGCATCTAGCCGACAGTTTACTATAAATACAAAGTCGGGTTCCTCAAATTGCCCTCTATAGTCTTGCCAGCGGAGGTAAAGGATACGCACACCGCCCGTTTTCTGTGTAACAATGACCCTAACCCTAAACACCGGATGTGCGTGTTCTTAACTTTCGCCGTCTTGCCAAGGGGAGAAAACATGTAGTCCTATGTAATACTCGAGAAATATAAAGGATAGTCGTAATTGGCATTTCATTAATTACTAAGTCCTACTCACTGTTTATCTGGGGCTAAACAGCAACCAAACTCATGCATTATTAATTTTAATGATATGATTAAAGAAATGACAATTCTGATATTTGTATACCAACCCTAAAAGAACACATTTCCAATAATACTTTTTCAGTTATAATTCCCAATAACAGATTATACCCTCTCTCCATGTCCTCAAATTTTTAGCAAAATTTTTTTTTAAAGTTTACACAACATATTGACTTCTTCAAGTTAAGTGGGGCTGCAAGTTGGGTAGTCGGCTCACCCAACCTGTCTCTTCTTCCTAATTTTTTTACATTGACACCAGTTTTGGAAGGAACAATCGATTAAATCGAACCTTCATTGTGGACCCCATGTACATATACATCTTAGTTGATTTAGCAAATATATTGATTTCATGAAAGCACCATTTGATAAAACCTCACCCACCCCACCTTGGATTTCTTTTTTCTTTAATCTTTCTATGCACCTGTCCATCTGTATATTTAATATTGATTTCAGGGTTCATGAAATGTTTCATCTGGGACCATCTTACTCTATGTCCAACTCATTAAGAGAGGCAAAGCAAGTGCGCATGAAGGGAGCAAGTTGCTCCCCGAGTACAAGTGTGAAGGGGCTCAAAATTTCATTTTGCTTTACCATGGCTGCTAATTAAGGTGGGAGCTCTAAGGTTGTTTTTGCCCCTGCGGTGCAGAGAATCCTTGCTATGTCACTGTTCGAAACAAATGTCATAAGCTTTATATAAAACATGATAGCCTTTTTACTAATAATATTGATTTCAAATTTTGGTACAAAGTCAGCAACTTCAAGGGAAGGGTTAAGTCGATTACATCGCTCACAGTGATCAACTGGTACTTATTTTATCGACCCCGAAAGGATGAAAGGCAAAGTCAACTTTGGCGGGATTTGAACTGAGGACGTAAAGATGGCCAAAATACCGTTAAACATTTTGTATATATGATACTAACAGAGATACCCGGCGTTGCTCATGTTACATGCAATTGAAGAATTAGGCTTTTCTGTTATATTTTCTCTAATGAACTGGAATACCTATGATTTGAATTTCATCAAAATTGCAGATGAGGGTTCTTTCCCTCTTTACACACCCTAAAAAAATTCTAATCATGACACATTTATCCCATACTATTGATCTTTATGTGCAGAATCCAAAATTCCAGTCTAATGGAACCTGGGAATGATGTAATATTCCTATAAAATGTAGTAGGTGTTAATGGACTTCTGGGATTTGCTTTGGTTTAGATGTACAAGGAAAAAAATCCATTTCCTTGCTGCTAAATAGCTGTAGATATTGGCTAAAGGTGGGTAGGAGAGAATTAGATAGTGGTGGGATATAAGAATAAATGATATTTCATTGCTGGTATCATTATTTTGACAATGTGGTCAGCCCTGATCAATGCTGAGTCCCCTATTACACGTCATTGATTTTCAGACTGAATTAACACCGGTGATATACGTAAATCAAAGGTAACTACAGAAGTTCGTTCATTGCAGTTTGCTCCTGAGTGGCACCATGTCCATGATGAATTAATATCTCATAAAATACCGAGCAAATATTAATCAGCAAAATGATTCATTTTTCTGTTAGTTTCAGTGTTAGGGACCCGTTATTTGTGTCCATGCTGTCATTCAAACAGAAAACTTGTTACATACAGGAATACACACTTTTGAGGGTGGGGTGAGATTGTCCTCTCTTTTTTTTTTACCTTTTTAATGCCCCAGAGAATTACAAAGTTAAAAATTATATTTAACCTATCCGGAGGATTTCAGCTTAGAATAATGAAAGTAAAGAGCTTGGCTTGTTAATTGGGAGGTAATCTAAACTAGATGAACATGTAGGTACCAATGAATATAAAAAAAGAGAGATGGTGTAATAAAAATAAAAAAAATCAAATAAAGTAGATATCACATTGGTAGGGTAAAATCCAAGCTGTGTCCTCTTTGAAGCCCAGCTGCTTATTCCAGAATGACAATCCACTATGTATTTGTTTTTGTTGTATTGATGTGAGATACATTTTGAATTGAAAATGCTGGGAATATTGTTTGTAACAAAACAGGAAATTGGAAATTTTTTACATATTTTTTATTCACCATTACATGTTTCACTTGCTAATAGGAATCACGAAGTTGTACATGCTGAATAAAAATGTAAGAAATTTCCTATTAGAAAGGACAAAGGACTGAGACACCTGGCACCTGGCTGTACTCAAGAAGACCCATGTTATGTAAAGCACCCATGGTGGTGCCATGTAAAAGTGTCCATGTGGTGTCACGTAAAAGCACCTGTGCAGCATCATGTAAAAGCATCCAGCACACTTTGTAAAGTGGTTGGTGTTAGGAAGAGCATCCAGCGATAGAAACCGTGCAGTCCTCCAGCTTGCCATCTCTGGACAGACTGTCCAACCCATGCTAGCATGGATGACAGACATTAGATAGGGATGATGATGATGAGGAGGAGGAGGAGGAAATCCTTCAGACAGAGAACAGGTAGATAGATAGATCATCATCATCATTTAATGTCCATTTTCCATGCTGGCATGGGATGGACGGGTTGAAACAAGCTGGATAGCTGCACCAGGCTCCAGTTGTCAGTTCTGACATGATTATGACAGCTGGATGCTCTTCTTAATACCAACTACTTTACAGAGCGTACTGGGTGTTTTTTTTATGTAGTACCAGCATGGGAGCTTTTTTTATGGTGTCAGCACAGGAGATAAAATATTTTATTTACATAAATTATTTTGTTCTGATTGTTTAGCTTTATGCAGACTTGTCTGAAAATTTTAGTCTTTCTTTCTTTCTTTCTTTCTTTCTTTCTCTCTCTCTCTTTCTGTCTCTCTTTTTCTTTTTCTCTCTCTCATTTTCTTTCTCTCTCACTATTTCTCATCCCTGTGTGTTATCTTTCTATTTAATATACCATCTATTTTTTAAAACTTATTTCTCTCTCATATATACATGCATTCTTCACATGCTCACTTGTGTTTTAAAATGTACTGTTAAGAGTTTTTACTTTGACTTTTGTTAAAAAAACACAGCTGATAACCCCAGTTAATCATTTGATCTTGATAAAATAATTAGGCATCATTTACACACACACACACATACACACACACACAAGCAAAATATTTATATATGTATATTCATGCTTATAAATATTTCTTTGAGCTGGCAGAAACGTTATTTCGTCTGTCTTTATGTTTGTAGGCACAGGAGTGGCCGTGTGGTAAGTAGCTTGCTTACCAACCGCATGGTTCCGGGTTCAGTCCCACTGCATGGCACCTTGGGCAAGTGTCTTCTACTATAGCCTCGGGCCGACCAAAGCCTTGTGAGTGGATTTGGTAGATGGAAACTGAAAGAAGCTCGTCGTGTATATGTATATATATATGTGTCTGTGTTTGTCCCCCAAAATCGCTTGACAACCGATGCTAGTGTGTTTACGTCCCCCGTAACTTAGCGGTTCAGCAAAAGAGACCGATAGAATAAGTACCAGGCTTACAAAGAATAAGTCCTAGGGTCGATTTGCTTGACTA
Source organism: Octopus bimaculoides (assembly GCF_046866305.1). Lineage (NCBI taxonomy): Eukaryota > Metazoa > Mollusca > Cephalopoda > Octopoda > Octopodidae > Octopus > Octopus bimaculoides. The sequence goes on from NC_142940.1 coordinate 33,435,598, forward strand.
AAGGTGGTGCTCCAGCATGGCCACAGTCAAATGACTGAAACAAGTAAAAGAATATAAGAGTAAGTAAAATCAAATAAATGACAAAGGAACAGGAATTACATTATCAATATCATTAGCTTACAGATGTTTCTGCTAGACGCTCTGAGGAAGCTATAAGGTATGCTCATGCACTCAGCTCTGAGTGTACTATATCTTATAGAAAAAACAATTGTAAACTAATGAAGTTGATAACATGACTCCTGTTCCATTGTCATTTATTTAATTTCATATTACACTTTGTTCTTGTGAAATCTTTGTAAGAGTGTGTGTGTGTGTGTGTATATATATATATATATATATATATATATATGTCTTTGTATATTATCTTTGTATGTGTATAATTGGTTTATATATCTTTGTGTATATATATACATATATATATATCATCATCATCGTTTGACGTTCATTTTCCATGTTGGCATGGGTTGGATGGTTTGACTGGGGACTGGCAGGCCAGGAGGCCACACCAAGCTCCAATCTGATCTGGCAGTGTTTCTACAGCTGGATGCCCTTCCTAACACCAACCACTCCGAGAGTGTAGTGGGTGCTTTTTACATGCCACTGGCATGGGAGCCTGTCAGGCAGCACTGGCATCGGCCACATTTGGATGGTGCTTCTTGTGTGCTACCAGCACAGGAGCCAGTCAGGGTGGGAGGATGGCATCGACCACGTTTGGATGGTGCTTTTTATGTGCCACCGGCACGGAGAGCCAGCCAGGCAGCACTGCCAATGACCCACGCATGCCGTTGAATTAGGTACTTAAATTGAGGCACTTTGCTACATTGGTATCATCTGCACACCCAAACAATATTAATTGAATATTAAGACTCCATGCAGGGATGTTTGTACCTCATATTCCTGCTGTGTGTGCAGACAACACAACCCAGCTAAGTGAAGATATCCACTCTTGGTAATTGAGACATGTACTTTTTATGAAGGTACTTTCTATAGTATTTCTGAAGTGTAGATTCCAAGTAAGGTGAATAAAATATAGTAAGTTGAATAAAATGTTTATATTGTTTCTTTGGTCATATCTCTATTTTCTTAACTCATTCTGCCACAGATATGACCAAAGAAACAATGTAAATATTTTATTCACCTTACGTGGAAGGTGAGTTCCATTATTGATGTGAATATGTTAAGGAAATTGTATCCTTTATGTTTGAAGTCTATGTGATCATCTGACAAGAACAGTTTCTTTCAAATGATGTAATGTTTCTATTAATCAATTAAAGGAGTCACTTGAAACAGCCATAATGAATTGACACCTGTACCTCCTTGTTACTCATTTATCTCTCTCTCTCTCTCTCTCTATATATATATATATATATATATGTGTGTGTGTGTGTATGTGTATGTATATATATATATATATATATATATATATATATATATATATATATATATACGCCAGGTGTACCAGCAAAATTGTCCAAATTTTAGATTCAGCTTTGAACCTTTGTATCTCAGGAATTCTTAAAGATAACTTAAAGGAATTATCAGCAGTTTTTCCAACACTATTGGACTCTACTTTGAGGAAGAAAAATTGTTGATACTCTCCAGGCTTACCAGAAGAATTGTGAGGAAGTTGATCATGGACAAAAATGACATTTTCATAAATAATTATATATATAAAGAAAGAGAGAGAGAAATAGATTGCTTTGTGGGAGTCTCCTCCCACTGCAACTTCAGTGCATGCTGTATTAATAAAATTATGTTTTTTAATGTAATTTTTTACCCAACCCTTTAGCATTCAGATTACCCTATCAAATGTAATACATATTCATTCACATTGATTTGAATTAATCATGCATTATCTTGTATCATAGCTTTGAGATTTGAGTGATGTGATTGTTTATGTTTTGAATTACATTGTTGGGTAGGTGTGAGAGGCCAGATCTGGCCAGTTTGAACATTAAATAGATTGAAAATTTTAGGCTGGTTTAAATGCTTAATGATTAAATGTCTGACAGTAAAAAAAGAATCCAGATAGCAAGTGTTTATCACCCCAAATGGTAGTGGTGATTGGAGAATATATGAAAAAACTCCGACTCTGTATGTAATAGGTCTATAAAATTACAGCACATTAAATATCAAATTCTTACTACCTTGTTTTCCACTAAGTGACCTCTGTCACCTCCCCTGTTCCCCTGTACAACCTCTACCTCTTTTTTGTTTCCCTCTATTTTCACTCCCATGTACCTCTGACCTTGTCCCTTGCAGTATACATCTCTCTTGCACCCCACCCTAACACACTTCACATCAACTGTGCCACCATCTATTACCACCCTGACCCACTACTATTTCCTCCACTCCTCCAAAAAACTAACAAGCTAAAATTGATATTCATGACAATGCCTCTACCTGTTTTCACCATTCACTGCATTCACTATTTTAGCATTTCTATCTATCTGCCACTCTCTTTTTGTACTCTTGCGAACCTACTTGCCTACCCACTCCCCCTGTCCAGTTCTGTGTACCATTTCTCTTATATTCACCTTCCTGTACCTTGAGGTTACACTCTGACACATCTTCACTGCCATTTTCTCTCTCTTTCCCAAGTGGGGTAGCTGTGTATCTACTCTACAGTAAGACACCAGTTTCTCTTCTTCTATCATACTTTACCTTCTCAACACCTAGCATTAAACCACCTTCCGCAATACTATATAACCTCAGTTGTCTTGTGAGTTGCTTAGCATCCTTGCTAGTGTGGGTGTCACATAAAAAGCACCCTCTAAAGTGGTTGGCATTAAAAAGGGCATCTAGCCATAAAAACCATGCCAAAGCTGACATTGAAGCTTGGTGCAGTCTTCTGCTTTACTAACTCCTGTCAAACCATGTAACTCATGCCAGTATGGAAAATGGATGTTAAATGGTAAGGATGATGATAATGATGCATTTCTTCATGGCTGTCTCTTGTAATCAAATATGTCTTTGTGACAAGAGAATTTATATATATATATATATATATATATATATATATACACATACATACATACACTGGCCAAAATACATTTAAGACTGACGATGACAGTTCTATTCCTTTATTAATTTATTTTTAACAAAACTGTAAAAAATTATTTTACTTTTTACAGTTTATGTAGAATTTTTTTCTCTTTCGAATGATATTGGTGTTATATATCTTTCTACATAAAAAAAAAAAAAATTCTACATAAACTGTAAAAAGTAAACTAATTTTATAGTTTTGTTAAAAATATATTAATGAAGGAATAGAACTGTCATCATTGGTCTTAAGCTTATTTTGGCCAGTGTATATCTTTCATCTTTTACTGGTTTCAGTTATTAGACTGTGGCCATGCTGAAGCATCACCTTAAAAAATTTTTTCTAAGCCTGGTACTTAGTCAATCTATCTCTTTTGCCAAACCATTAAGTCATGGAAATGTAAACACACTGACACTGATTGTCAAACAGTGATTGGGGAGAAACACATACACACACACACATGCATGCACACACACACACACACATGTACACGCGTGCACACACATACATGATGGGCTATTTTCAGTTTCTGTCTACCAAATCCACTCACAAAGCTTTGGTTAGCCTGAGGGTCTGGTAGAAGGCACTCCAAGTACTATTCAGTGAGACTGAATCTGGAATTATGCGGTTGGAAAGTAAACTTCTTATCACACAGCCAACTATTTTTCCCACCTTGTTTTGCATTTATGTGCTTACTTATGTGTGTTATATATATATATATCTATATAAGTTAAAAAATACACAAAAAACAATAACAAAAAAAACAACAAAGTGAGGACGTGATGCGGATAGTGTTATTGGACGCTCAGGAAAGGAAGGAGAGAGAGTATGACGTTTCGGGCGGAGCCCTTCGTCGGAAAGACAGAAAGTTCGGAGAATGGAAAAACGGAGGAAGAGGAAAATGGCACCGATGCCCACGAGGTTCAGTCATTAGACTGTGGCCATGCTGGGGCACCACCTTGAAGTATTTTCGTTGTGCAAATCAACCCCAGTACTTATATAATGTATGTATAATGTATGTACTGGGTCATCCCATAAATAATGCAGTTTTTTCAATTGCATGAACTAAAAGAAGATCTACTGTAAGAAACTTGAGTGGCTTAAGTCAGTGATAGGAGAAAAATGACCATCTTTGGTTTCAAGACAAAAGGTGTTCTTTCCATCAGGATAATGCTCAGCCACATACAGCGAGGATGACATTCCAAAGGCTGGAGTAGTTTGAATGGGAGACGATGCTCTACCCACCATATTCGCCTGACATTGCCCCATCTGATTATCATTTATTCTGCAGTCTTCAAAATTACTAAGGACTATGCTGAATAAGACCCCTACCCCTACTCGGAGGACCCCTACCCCTACTCGGAATTCTTCACTGTACTCGTTGCCAGCCCTCACCTTACTGACTGCATCCTTGTACATGGCTTGCACAGCTCTCACTAACCTTTCATCTATCTCTAGTTTCCTCATTGACTACCAGGTAAGGAATCAGGGGACCCTGTCAAAGGCTTTCTCCATGTCAACGAAAGCTAGGTACAGAGGTATATCTTTGGCTAGGTATTTTTCCTGCAGATGTTTTACCAGAAATATAGCATCAGTGGTGCTTTTCCCTGGCATGAACCCAAACTGCATCTCATCTAAACTGACTCTCTCCCTAATTAGTTGGGCTATGACCCTCTCCGTGACCTTCATTACCTGATCCAACAACTTGATATCTCTGTAATATAGATGTATATATATATATACTAGCAGCTAAGCCCGGTTTCGCCCAGTCGGTTTGGATGATGTGGCTGTAAAACCTGCTCTGTGTAAGCATTCGACTTGTTTGGGCACACTTACATTAAAAAACAATTTTAGAATGACTTTTTTCTGTTAAAACGCTAAAAATAACTGACCAACAAAAAAAAAACCAACCAAGATTCAACCAAATCAAAAAATAAACCCAAATACTAAGCGAGCAAAAATGAACCTTCCCACTTCCATTGCACACGCACACAAACATTCACACATACACACGCACACACACACATACACACATTCACATACCCCCTTCTACATACACATACATATATTCACACAGAGTTGAAATGCTGTTTGTTTTATTTTTTTCATCATACAGTTTTCATCATCTCACTACCAAGTATGACATCACCCCTTCCTTACTTATTCATCTATCACCCCTTCCTTTCTCATTCTTAAACACAAGAGTATTATTATAGTAGATTATCTCAGTAACCATGGGAGCTATGACAAAATACTAAGCCCAGCATCACCACTGGATCATTCTGCACATCTGTGTAATTTTTCATGCAATTCCACCCAGCTGTTTGACCATGACTCCCAAGACAAGAAAGAATTGCCCATGTCAAATTTATATGTATAGATGTATGTGTATATATGTTTTTCTCCTTGTTCTTCTCTTTATTTCTTTCTGTTGAAGAGTGTAGCTTGAAACGTTAAAGACTTTCTCTATTCCCGTGCGTTAAACTAATACATCCTTTTGTTGTCTACACCACCTGTCCTCATCTGTTGTTGTTTTTTTCGTAAATTCTCCCATATATATATATATATATATATATATATATATATATATATATCATCATCATCATCATCATCATTGTTTAATGTCTACTTTCAATGATGATGATGATATATATCTAAGAAAAAAGGATGACAAAGGGAAAAAACGATTATGCTGTGAACTTCATTAGCTTTCAACTGTTTCTGCTATTAGATGCAATGGGCTCATAGATAAGTGCCTGAGTAACACCATATAGTTTCATTGGAGCCTCGAATATGAAGTGCAGTTTATTTGAGAAAAGAATTATATTCATGTATATATATATAGGAAAGGCATACACATACACTCACACACATATACACACCCATCCACACATATACCTACATGTACACACACATATCTATATATATGTACATGCACACACACATGCATGCACAAACACATGCTTCTTTCAGTTTCTTGTAAATTCATTCAGTTTTCCCATAGTTATAGTTGAAGACACTTGCCCAAACATGTAGTTGTAAAGCAAGTTTCTTAAATACATAGCCATGCCTGCACGACCATGACCTTTGGTCATTTGCTGTGCTTGAGAAGACTCACTTTGCCAAGTGAAATCATAGTTGTGGCTGATGCAAGTGACATGTAACAGCTTCCCTGCTGGTGACATGTAAAAGCACCCATGCCAGTGACATGTAACAAGCACCTGCTACACTCTTGGAGTGGTTTGCATTAGGAAGGGCATTTGGCCATAGAAACCAAGCCAAATTCACTCTGGAACTTGGGGCAGCCCTACAGCTTACCAGTCCCAGTCAAGCTCTCCAACACATGCCAGTATGGAAAGTGGACGTTAAATGATGATGATGAATCTCACAACTGGTTCAATCTTTCCCTCACCACCCTTCCTTACTTTAAGAAGAAAAAAAAAAATAGGAACCTTGGAAATCTCCCGGTAAGAAGCTCCACAGTATGCAGCCCCATACAAGCAGGCACTTTTAAATACACTTGCTCATGATACATCACCTTCCACTACATTAACAACTCTACAACCATCATTGGGTCTAAGACATAACATCATATTACTCAGGACGTCTGTTGCACATTGTCTAACTTCATATATTGCATCATATGCAAACTTTGCAGTGCCTTATATATTGAAGAAACAGCCCAATGTCTTGCTGATAGCTTTCAGAAGCATTTTTAAAGCTACTACATATACCTGGCCTATGTATTGCCACCCATTTATATACAACAGGCTGTCACTCACTTGTTTAGCGTCACTCAGTTGTATAGCATTTCCACATGCTCAAGAAAACAGAAAGGAAAACATCTCGTATTTGAACTTAGTATCTTGTCACCAACAGGTTTAACCTTTCAGCATTCAGCTTACTTTGTCAGATATTAATTTACATTGCTTTGAATTAGTCATGCATTATCTCCTAGCTTTGAGATTTCAATGATGTGATTGTGTATTTTTAGAATGTGTTATTTTCTCAAGTCATGCCAACTCACAAAGGCTGGATTTCAGGTTTCATGATGTATATGTTCTACACCTGGACAGGATGCCAGCCCATCACAGGATTACTTATTTTTGCCAGTTGAGTAGACTGGAACAACATGAAATGAAGAGTTTTGCTCAAGAACACAATGCATTGCTTGGTCTAGGAATTGAAACCACAATCTTACAGTCATGAGTCCAATACCCTAACCACTAAGCTACATGCCTCCACTAATAGGTGCGAGAGGCTAGATCTGGCTGGTTTGAACAGAAAACAGGTAGAATATTTGGGCCGGATATGGCTGGTTTAAATACTAAAGGGTTAAATTAACATTTTTCCTTTTATTCCTACACCTCTCCTTAGTTAAGTAATTCCCTTCTTATCCCTCAACTTCCTTCTCACTTCATTTTCTTTCACCTCACTCTCACCTTCACCTGCTTCTTTTTCTCATTCCATTTCTCTTTACTTCTACCTCTCTCATCCAGTTTCTCTCTCCCACCCCTTCTTTTTTTATGTATGAAGCTCTCATGTTCCTGTGCCCCTTATCAGGCAAGTTTTTCTAACTTAAAGGATGTAAAAACTCTACTGGTCTCTCTTTAATTTCTCTCCTGTCAACTTTCTCTGAAGAAGGACTGTTCAAAACATTGGATTTTCCACTCCCCAAGGCAAATTCTCTTCTTTTTGTTAATTTTCCTATATATATGTGTGTGTGTGTTTATGTGTGTGTGCATGTACGTATGTGTGTGTGTATATTATATGTGTATGCATATAGTTGTGTATGTGTGCACATGCATATTTAAGTAAGGTATAGTATACATGAATTCATATACTCCTGGACCACAGTTTCACACACACAAGCAGGTTGGAAAGTAAATAGGATGATTCTAAGTGGTACTGAGCACATCAGCTGTAATCTGCCATGAGATGCTGGTGTTTTCCTCCTTTGTCTTTCCTTTGTCTCTCAATTTCAAATGATGATTTAAAATTTTAGGTGTGGTTTCACCAAAGTCTCAAAAACTATTGGAAGAACATTTGGGATAGGAGGCATTTTCTTTCCAAGCTGTAGTGCAGCACTCAATCTATTATTAACTATTAGAACAAAATATTTCTTTTCCTCTACAGCGTCAAGGTTATGTTCTTTTGTTAGTTAAGATTATTTTGGATTGCTCAAGCTAAAATATAAGCAAACATAAAGATAAATGATACCAATTAGACATTCCTTATGTGTCTGACCTTTTCAAAATAGTTGCCAAATCTTCCTCTGCTCACACCATACCATCTTTTAGAAAGCAGTAAGACACATTGCACAGTGTAGTCTTAGATAACATTCCCCACCCCGAAAACAACAGGTTGGTCATGTTTGAGAGGGATCATAGGCCTGCTCATTGGGAGTCAGCCCAGTGCTAAACAACAACAACAACAATAACACTGATGTTACTACACATCATTAAATAAGGTTTAAGCACTTTCAATGCCAGCCACGCTAATGTTGATGCTAAGGGGGAGCCACTTGTACTTTTAATGGTGCTGGTTGAAATAATGGTATTTAGTGACCTTTGTGATGGTGGCAGCAGTAATTATGGTCAGATTGTAGTGATGACATGGCAGAATGTGGTGTGGTGGTGGTGTTGCTGTTTACAGTGCCATTGATGTTGGTGATGAAGGAGATGGTGGTGAGGAAGATGTTGGTGTTATGATAACAACAGTGTTTTGGTGATGAGTTGTGATGGTGGCAATGAAGGTGATGTTAGGAGTGGTGTTATTTCTGTTGTTGTTGGTGGTGGTGATGACAGTGAAGATGATGATAATTGTAGCATTGATTTGTTATGTATTTTTGGTAGTGGTGATGGTGTGGCAGTTGTGTTATCAGTGGTGCTAATTTAAATGATGAGGTGATGGTAATGATAATTGTGTTAATATTGTTAGTGACAGTGGAGATGTTTGTTGATGTTGTTGTCATTATTTAATACCATGTCTGATCAGTGTCTATAATTAAGAATGTTCCAGCCATGTTCATGCTAACTGTTTTCAGACGTGTTTCTAATATTGGTGGAATTCTGGTTTAAGCACCCTATGTAACCCCTCATAACTTTTTTTATTTTTTGGAATTTTCAGAATTCATACAATTATGCAAAAGCCAGAAAAAAAAAATTTGTGTGTGATTTAAGGGTTATTTATCCATTATTTTTAGCACATCTCATAACAACCTGATACTTTCCTCATTTCTTTGTCTCTCTGACATATTAATGTTTTTCAATGTGTTTCTCCCCATAAACAAATTTAATGGTCCATTGCAAGGATTTGAGCAAAAAATTTGGACTGTCTGTATTTTAAACTCTGACTTTTTTTAAAAAAATTAATTAAAAAAATTACAGGCATAGGAGTAGCTGTGTGGTAAGTAGCTTGCTTACAAACCACATGGTTCCTGGTTCAGTCCCACTGCGTGGCACCTTGGGCAAATGTCTTCTACTATAGCCTCGGGCCAACCAAAGCCTTGTGAGTGGATTTGGTAGTTTGGTAGACGGAAACTGAAAGAAGGCCGTCGTATATATATATATATATATATATATATATATATATATATATGTATGTATGTATGTATGTATGTATGTATGTTTGTGTGTCTGTGTTTGTCCCCCCAACATCACTTGACAACCGATGCTGGTGTATTTACGTCCCTGTAAAAGAGACTGATAGAATAAGTACTAGGCTTACAAAGAATAAGTCCTGGGGTCGATTTGCTCGACTAAAGGCGGTGATCCAGCTTGGCCACAGTCAAATGACTGAAACAAGTAAAAGAAAGTAAAAAAAGATTTTTTTTCATAATTGTATGAATTTCTGTGTGTAGGACACAAATACACAAAAATTTTCAGAAAATTCCAAAAAATAAAAAAAGCTATGAGGTGTTATATGAGATACTTAAAACAGAATTCTGCCCTAATGTTATATTATCAATATGTCCTTCCTTTTCCAAGATAGTAATGAATGATTTGAGAAGTGTTTGACTGCTATTTCTAGCAGTTCACTTGACCACACAGAAGCATTGTCCAATCAGATAAATCACTTGCTCATTGGATTAATGTAGAGGTGGCTGAGTACATTAAGGATACTCAGCTATGGATAATACCCTTGATATAATCCTCAGGCAGAATCATTGTGATTCAGTGAGAAGGCTGGGCCTTTAAATTGCAGGTACAATCCACCTGAAGGGCTTCTACACAGTTTCCATCTAACCAATTTTACTTACAAGGTATGGGTCATATGGGGCAACTGGAGGCTATGGTAAAAGACACTTGGCCAAGATGCTATGGAAAAAGGATTGAACTGGGAGCAAAAACAAATTTCTTAAACTTTCGTAAATGCTGTGCCTGGCTGAGTAGATTTATGCTTCAAAGCATTCCAACCATGACCATCCTGTCATTTTCATATATGCAGAGAACCCAGGATCACATTATCATTGTGTAGGGTGTTACTTGAGGGACATGTGATTTGCTATTTCTAGCAGATTGAGTGACTACATATATCTTCCAGAATGGGGGGAGTACATTGTTGTTGGTTGTGGTGGGGTCAATAAAAATGAGAGTAAAGGCTCAATGGCCCAGTGGTTAGGGCAGCGGACTCACGGTCATAGGATCGCGGTTTCGATTCCCAGACCGGGCGTTGTGAGTGTTTATTGAGCGAAAACACCTAAAGCTCCACGAGGCTCCGGCAGGGGATGGTGGCGAACCCTGCTGTACTCTTTCACCACAGCTTTCTCTCACTCTTACTTCCTGTTTCTGTTGTGCCTGTATTTCAAAGGGTCAGCCTTGTCACACTGTGTCACGCTGTATATCCCCGAGAACTACGTTAAGGGTACACGTGTCTGTGGAGTGCTCAGCCACTTGCACGTTAATTTCACGAGCAGGCTGTTCCGTTGATCGGATCGACTGGAACCCTCGATGTCATAAGCGACGGAGTGCCAACAATAAAAATGAGGAAAAATGACTCCTTCTGACAAAATTACATAATTCAACAATTGACCTTTCTCTACTTATGTTCCCCACCTTCAGCCTTTCATAATAATCTTTACCTTCAAAATATAGGTTGTCCATTCTAGGACATGGCCCACCCTACATCCCAGTTCTACTCTCCCTCATCTGATTACTCTGCTCCCCCCCCTTCTCTCTCTCTTATTCATTCTCTCTCCCTCTCCATATCCCCCCCCCCGCTTCATATTTTCCTCCTTGTATTTGGCCTGTACAACTTCATAAATTATACCTCCCACTTCCCTTCCCTGTATCTATCATCCTCTATCTTTCTTCTCTCTCTCTCTCTCTCTCTCTCTCTCTCTCTCTCTTTCCTTTATCTTCCATAAATTTCAACCCCTACCTCCTGCCATCCTTCATTACACTTCCCTCTCAACTCTTTCCTTACTCTCATTCAATCTCTCTCTCTCTCTCTCTCTCTCTTTTCCCCCTCTCTCTTCCTGCTCTTACTGTCCTTTACTTTCCTATCTCACCTCTTCTTCCTTTCATTCTCTCCTCCTTTCTCTCTCCCTTTCATTTTCTCTTCACTCTCCTTTACCTGCAATAACACTTCCTCTTTCTTTCTCTTTCTTAATTTTCCATTTTCTCTTTCTCCCACTGATTTAGAAAAGAAACGCTCTAAAAGCAAATAAACAACACAAAACAAATTTATAAACTGGCCCACTTCAAAGCAATTTGTTGTAGTTATGATTGCTGTTTCTATAAATTTTATCATCATCATCATCATCATCATCATCATCATCAGTCTATTTTCCACACTGATATGGTTAGACAAGTCTCAGAGTGTCTTGCCAACCATTTGTTGTAGTCATCCATCACTTGCAACACAAAACCACATGGAAATCCTACCAACTTAGTTTCCATGTATATCATCATCATTTAACATCTGTTTTCTATGCTGGCATGGGCTGGATGGTTTGATAGGAGCTGGTAAAGCTGGGGGCCACACCAGGCTCCTCTGTTGTCTGTTCTGAGATGGCTTCAACATCTGGATGCCCTTGCTAATGCCAACCACTTTTACAGAGTGTATTGGGTGCTTTTATGTGGCACTAGCTCCAGTGCTTTTTATATGGCACCAGCACTATCATTTCTGCTATGGTGGATGGGTCTTCTTGAGAACAGCAAGGCACTATATGTCTCAATCCCCTGTCATCTCCTTCATAAGGCTTAGTGTCTTGAGATCAGCCTTCAATACTTTGCCCCATGTCTTCCTGGGTCTCCCTCTTCCACAAGTTCCATTCAATTATGTGTATATATTTTTTCATATGTGTGGAGTGGGCATAGATTCTTGTATGCCCTTCCTGTCCCTAATTATTTAATTATAAATTATTGTTTGGTATTGGCAAAGGGAGGTAGATGGACAGGTTTGCTAGAATGTTGAAGAAAATGTCTGGCATTGAATTATGCTCCTTTATATTTTTGAGTCAAATCTTGCTAATGTTAACATTCCCTTTATCCTTTTAGGGATTGATAGTAAGTACCAGTGAAGCACTGGAATTGATATAATCAACTATAACCTGTGGTTCTCTCTCTAAAAAAAACACATTCTGCTCTATGCCTATATTAGAAATCCTTGCTTTTTACTTTCTTGTTAACAAAATACTAAGAAATGTTTGAGTGCCACCCACATCTCCTTATGGTTTGTCTTTAGGCATATTTCATATTTTATAATCTGTAAACATTTCCTTATTTATATTTTAACTAGCAGTAATACTCGTTGTTGATCAAGTAATTACTTTTACTGTTTCTCGGGAGCCACATTCAAAGTATTATGATATATATATATATATATATATATATATATATATATATATATATATATATATATGTATGTATATATGTATGTATATAATCTATTCCTCCTGTATGTGTGTATTTTTATAAGAGGAAAACATGTAATAATTGAACCAGAAAAAAGATCAATTTCATACATGAAGTTCTGTTTGTTTATTATATGATAATAATAAGTGGGTTGTATGTGTTATTTTATTTATCAATACTATAATGGCAATTATATAATACAGTTCATTTAAATAGGTAATTTAATCATTCTTGAATGTAATAATAGTAATGACAAATTAAGTTATTGAAGTATTCATATTGCATTAAAAGTGGATAAGCAAAAAGATTTGCTTTTCATCCCACACATGATGCTCCGACATAAGTTGGCCATGTGAAGAGCATGGTTCCTCAAGTTGCAATCCAACAACTTTTAGTGTTTGGCCCTGACTTTTATTAATGCTCATAGCAAAAGAAACTTGGATAGGAAACTGTAACCGTTTAAATTGGAATAGGACATTAGATGGTATAATTAGTATACGAGGAATGAAGACAGTGTCACCTTTACCACAACCAGTGAGAATATTTGCCTCAATGCAGTTCCTCATAGTTTATGCACATTTAATATTGTACCATTGTATAATTTTGGTTGAGACAAATTACACAATAACATAATAGGAGTCCCTTTTCTCGAGTGAAGACAATGAGGAGCTGTACCTGGTAGTTTTTGTGAGTTCAAAAATTCAATGGGGTAGTTAACACTATCCTAATCATCAACAACATTGTCAATTGAATTATAAGTGAATACTTCTCCTGGAAGTTTATTCAATAGCATATTATTAATGCTATGTACAGCAACATTTTTTGGAGTCAGGATAGCTCACTCACGGATCCAATTTGTATTGTTGTAATTATGAAGAAGATTAGGAAAGATTTCATCCACCAGACCCTTACCCTAATGCTAACCCCAATGGAATCAGTTGAATTACATATTGGATTGAGTGCAAGAAACTGTTCTTCATTAATTGGAAGTCTCCCTTCACTGAGTTTCAAAAGCTGCTCTGCAAATAGTTCAGCTGATTGATGTCTTGAAAGCCTTGATCTCATATAATAATTGAAGTAGAAAAAAGATCAACTTCATCCATGAACTTCTGTTTGTTTATTATGACAATAGTGAGTTGTATGTGTTATTATATTTATGAATACAGTAATGGCAATTATATAAACAGTCCATTTAAATAGGTAATTTACTCGTTCTTGAAGAACTTCATGCTTGAAATCTTCAGCAAGATCATTTCTAAACTTATTCCACAGTTTAACAGGATTGCCTACTTCTTAATTTTTGAGAATAATAGCAAAAAAGACATCTTAAACACTTTAGTATTTTTTATATTGAAGCTTCTAGTGTTGCTTGCCATTGCAAGCAAACCTAACTTGAAACACACTTCTCAGTATGTTCTGCAAATTTCACCATCAACTTCTTTCAAAACTTCGCATGAAGTGGATCTTCTTTTTACATGAAGAAGCATTCTGAGAATAAAGCATTCATTTTGGCTAGCATGTACAGTATATACTCCACCAATTGTTGTACCAAACTTAATCCTAGAATGACCTTGAACCTTTGTACCTATATTGCGTCTGTTTCATCATCATCATCATTATTGTTTAACGTCTGTTTTCCATGCTAGCATGGGTTGGATGGTTCGACCAGGGTCTGGGAAGCCAAGAGGCTGCACCAGGCTCCAGTCTAATCTGGCAGTGTTTCTACAGCTGGATGCCCTTCCTAATGCCAACCACTCCGTGAGTGTAGTGGGTGCTTTTTATGTGCCACCGGCACAGGTATCACAACTACAATTTCCATTTGATTTTCATTTTGATGTTGATGTACTTGACTCAATAGGTCTCCTCAAGCACAGTAGGTCACCCTACGATCCAAAGTGCTTTTGAATGAGCTGGGGCTGGTTATGCGAAACTGGTGTAGGATACAGCCATGAACTCACTTTATTTGCTGGGTCTTCGCAGTCACAGCATATCTCCAGAGGTCTCGGTCTTTCATCATTGCCTCTGTGAGGCCCATACTTCATGTGTAATAAAAAGGAACCTCATGATATAGCAGTTTTTTTGCAAAATTGTTCCCCTCAACAAAGGCCGTTAAAGTGGTATCCCTTGAATTTGAGACTTGATTTGCAGCTGTCTCAGCTGTGACGTAAACCCTTTGACCATTTTCTAAATGCACAGATAGTTGTTGAATGGCTGGGTGCCTTTCGTGGATTGTGAATCCAAATATGCTCCAGAAGGCCTCATTACTGCTTATATATCTCCCTATTCAGTATTGTTTAACTTCATCACGAGTGTTTTCTTGAATGGCAATAGAAGCAGCATCACTGCCCTTATTTATGTATTTGCATACATACTTTAAGCTCTTGATGGAGTTACAATACTCTGCATTGATATGAGCATTGAAAGTCTTTGACAGAAATGGGCAGTAAGGAACTATCCATCAATTGTCTACTTCATGATTACCAAGTTTGGCTTGCTCTCCTCCATTTTCTGTTTTCTATGGATATTGTTTTGTGCATTTCCCTTCCTTCATGCATGGTGACTGAGGGTTTTGAGCATCTCAAGGGCCATGAACCATATGAGATACCACAATCAATAGCAGGATCAGGAATTTTGACTGAAATTATAGAATCAATTTGATTTGAGTTTATTTTTGTGTATAGCCAAAGTAAAATATGGGCATGAGGTAATCCCCTTTTCTGCCATTCCACTGTATGCATGGAATAGCAAACTTCCCCAAAGATATATAAATTTGAAAAGAGGTGCATCGTCTTATTTAATTATAAGTGAAAAATCTGTGCTATGATGTGCTTGTTGATCAAGAAAGAGTTCCTTTTGTATTTCAGGCCATTTCAAGTTACATGTAAAAGTTATAAATAAATCTGGCCTACCATATTTTATTTTCGTACATATGTCATGGCATCTTGTGTTCTTTCATGCATATAGTGAGGTCCACTTGTTGGAAGGATGTACAATTGCTCCTGATTATTTCCATACCCATCATTATTTATGCTGTCTTGTAAGCGAATATATGAAGCAACCCAAAGCTGTTTTTGATGTGTTCTTACATAGGTGAGTCTTTCTGATTCAATCTTGGCATACATGTCAACAACAAATTATTGAATTAAATCCCTAGTTCTATGCAATAAATTAAAACTGAAGGGTCTAAGCATAAGATGAAATGCATAAAAATCCATGCACGATACAGTTTTCTAGAACTTTCCCTTGCCTGAGAAATACCAAAATGATATCCATCTGTTCCATATGGAAAAAGCAATGGGTACTGTAGAGCATCATAGGAGTGGTGTGTATCACTTGCCCTTTGAATGGAACAATCTCTACATTTATAATTATATCCTGTTTTCCAGTTTGTTCACCTGCTAAAATTATAAACAACCTCATTAGTCTCTGGTGCTTTGAAATGCCGTGAATTCTCAGCTGGCAGGTTTCCATCAGAATTGATCACCAGTTAAAAATTTTTGCTTTGTGTATTATCAAGGGTACACTTGAAACTCCTCATATAAATACTGTTGTTATGAAGCATTTGTTGAAGTTGTATTATATTAAAGTGAAGCCCTTTATTAAGATTATACCTTGTTTCAGCTTCTTTTTGCATATTCTTAATGAAATAAACTTGCAAAAATTTATGGTCTTCATTTTCTTGTGGTAAAATGCTACCAATTCAATGATATACTTGCCCTTGGATTTTGAATGTGGGCATGAATCCTCCCACATTCACAATATTTGCTCCAAATGAAGTTATTTGGAAAGCATTATTATAGTGTTGTATTTTTTGTCGAAAATGCTTTGAATGGGAGAAGTTCCATGAAGAAAATTTTTCAGTTCTTCAGGAAGGTCAGAAAAGAAAGGCAGCATAATTTTCCCCCTCGTGCAGCATAATGCAGGTAGTTCATTCAACTAGTTTTTACCACCACAGTAATACCATTGGTGAGACATTGAGCCAATTTCAGATTCATAGCAATGATTGGAGTTGTAACTGAAAGCAGCAAGACGCCATTGCTGACGTGACCTACCTTTGTTGTGCCTGATTCGGTCCTTTTCATGTCTATTTGCAGTTTCTTGCATATGATGTGATGCACTTCGAAGATGATCAGTTGCAAGTCATGCATTTCTTTCGTCTTCATTTTCTGCTGCATGTTGAGCTGTCATTCTTTGTTGGCTATCTGCATGTTCTGCATTTCTTTGATCTTCATTTTCTGCTGCACGTTGAGCTGTTATTCTTTGTTGGCTAACTGCAAGTCATGCATTTCTTTGATGTTCGGTTTCAGTTGAACGTCGAGCTTTCTTTTTTTGTCAATGGTCTGCAAGCTGTGCATGTGTCTCATCCTTGTTTTCTGCTGCATGCCGTGCGTTTGTTTGGTGTTCATTTTTTGACGCGCTTTTTTTTAGGAGACATTTTTTTTATTAGGAATATCAATAATAGTCAAACAAAATTACAAATGCTGTGTCCTGTCAGCATTAGTGCTGAAGTTCCAACACTACATTACAGGAATGTAATGAAATCGGGTCTGTGTGCATGTCGCTTCACTGTCAGATTCTCTCTGTGTATCTGAAAGAAGTTTGTATATTTATATCTGAACCAAGAAGCTAGAAAAATAGGTATATCATATAGAAGAATAGCTTTACGGAATCCAGGTGACTGCAGTGACATCCATTGGAATATCCATTTGTCGCAGTTCCTTTTGACATTTGAAAAGACAGTATGCTGAAGGAGAATCAAAAGATTCAGTTTCAACGTGAATGAAGCTGGAAAAATAGCTATATCATATAGAATAGCTTTATGGAATCCAGGTGACTGTGCGATGGCACTGAGAAGGCCTTGGGTCCAATGGAAGACCCATTTGTCACGGTTTCTTTTAACATTTGAATAGGCTGTATGCCCAAGGAGAATTGAAGGATTCAGTTTGGAATCTGAACCTGGGTGAGACTACGGCCACAGAATTAGATTTACTCCTCCTGTATGTGCAAAAGCATGGTTCTTCAAATTGCAACCCAGCAACTTTTAGTGTTTGTCCCTGACTTTTATTAGTACTCATGGCAAAAGAAAGTGGAATAGGAAACTGTATCCACTTAAATCGGAATGGGACATTAGATGGTATAACTGGTATGCGAGGAATGAAGACGGTGTCACCTTTATCACAACCAGTGAGAATATTTGCCTCAGTGCAGTTCCCTCATAAGTTTTTGCACATTTAGTATTGTACCATTGTATAATTTTGGTTGAGACAAATTATGCAATAGCATAATAGCTTCTCTTGAACCAGGTACTTTCATTTTGCCAGAGAAAGAAAGAGACAAAATTTCGATTTTATATATATAGAAAAAGCCTAATAGCTTCCCCTGAACCATTTACTTTCATTTTGCTGGACAAACAAGCACACAAACAGACAAAATTTCTCTTATATATATATATATATATATATATATATATATATATATATATATATATATATATATATATATATATATATATATATATATATATATATATATATATATATATATAGATTGATGACATGGTTTTCAGTGACAGAGTAGAAAGAGCCATAAATGTGGTAGAAGTAAATACACTGCCAAAACAAATATTGTTTGCCAAAATAGATTTGAAAAAAGGGAAAGAAACAGACAAAATTTATGGTAATTGAAGAAGCAGTTACAATTATGAACACAGATGACTTTTGTACTTTAGCAAATGTAAATGAAAACTGATTAATGATGGCTGTAATGATTTTAATAACAAAAGCAACAGTCTTACTAATGTTATGAGCCAGAATGAAATAGTAAACATGGGTCAATTCCTAGAAGATGAAAAAATAAAAAATGATATATCTCTGTTTTCCCAAAAATAAAGGGTTGATATATATATATATATATATATATATATATATATATATATATATATATATATCCTCAAAGGAGCAGATGGAATTAGCCCTGATCAATGTATGGTGGGATGTGCACTGCATCAAATAGGGAAAAGCATATGAAAGTGTGTGTTTGGTTTCTTAAAGTTATGATAAGCTCTACATAGCTGCCTACAGGCTGGTTCCACTGTAGATGCAACACAAAAGTCACAGTTAAAAATATCGGTATGAATGCTGACTGTGAAGTAACATGAGCTCGTGTAGAGGGGTGGGTGGGGGTGCTGTAAGGACATGCATGTTCTAATGTCTTCTGAAGACTGCAAAGTTGTTCCTACGTTTTACCTCACTGTAAACCAGAAAGAAATACAATTAAATGGTTACAGCTGGAACATATTTGATTAGAGATCTTTTCAGTCAAGGCTGACCTGGGGCCAACCAAGTGTGTGTGTGTGTGTGTATGTATGCATGTATGATGATATTATAACAACAAACAACAAATTTGAAGATCAAACACTAAGACATGCCGACCACTCCCAGCAAAAAATGAAAATGAGAAAAACAGCAAACTAATTAACTGCTATATCGGTGATAATAGGAGTGGGGGTTGTATATGTTTATGTGTGATAAAGACAGTATCTTTACCTCTTGGTTATCAGTTTAAAATCTTGATAGATATTGAAAGTTTGAAAAAGTGACAGAAATAACCTCCATAACAATGGCAGCAATAATAATAATAATATTAGTTTCTAATTTTGGTACAAGGTCAGTGATTATATGAGGAGGGTGTTAGTTAATTCTAGTATTTGACTGTTGTTTTATTTTATTGACCTCCAGAGGAATGAATGACCTCAGTGAGATTTGAACTCAGAATGTAATGAGCTGAAGCAAAATACTGCAAGCACTTTTTTCAAAAGTATTTCTGCCAGTCAAACATCTCACTGCCATTATCATTATCATTATAATCATTGCCGTCATCGTCATCGTCTTTGGCGGCAGCGGCATTAAGCTGGTGAGCTGACAGAATCGTTAGCATGCTGGGCAAAATGCTTAGCGACATTTCATGTCTTTACATTCTGAGTTCAAATTCTGCCAAGGTTGACTTTGCCTTTTTTCCTTTCAGGGTCGATAAATTAAGTACCAGTGAAACACTGAGGTTGATGTAATCGGCTACCCCCCCCCAAAAAAAAAATTTCAGGCCTTGTGCCTTTAGTAGAAAGGATTATTATTAAGGTGGTGAACTGACAGAATTGTTAGCATGCTGGGCAAAATGCTTAGCAACATTTCATCTGTCTTTACATTCTGAGTTCAAATTCCATCAAAGTCAACTTTACCTTTCATCTTTTGAGGGTTGATAAAATATGTACTTATCTTTTCCCTCAAAATTGCTGGACTTGTGCCAGAATTTGAAATCATTATTATTATTACAAAGGTGGTGAGCTGACAGAATCATTAGCATGCTGGGCAAAATGCTTAGCAACATTTCATCTGTCTTTATGTTCTGAGTTCAAATTCCACCGAGGTCGACTTTGCTTTTCATCATTTCAGGGTTGATAAAATGAGTACCAGTTGAGCAATGGAGTCGATGTAATTGATAAGTTCCCTACCCCAAAATTTCAGGCCTTGTACCTATAATAGAAAGGATTATTATTATAATTATAATGATGATTTTTTTTTTTCTACTATAGGCACAAGGCCTGAAATTTTGGGGGAAGGTGCTAGTCGATTACATCAACCCCAGTATGTGACAACATCAATATTTATACAGTCCAGAAAGATCACACCACTTGCAACAGCTGACTATGAAATGATGAAAGACAATAATAATAATTAGTGATGCTGTAATTTTGTTCAAGTTAAAGCACTGCAAATGAAGAAGTAGGAAAATATCTCAAAATACTTTGATTAAAGAGTAGAAATATCAATAATGCAGTGATGTCCAGCAGTAAAAGTGGAAGTTGTACCAGTTATCATTAGAGCATGAGATTTAATCCCCCAAAAACTATCATATTGTCTAGACTGGTTGCGCAATGAAAAAGATGTGTGTTCCAAAATCTGCCTTCCTTGGAACTTGTTATATTCTTAGAAAGGTACTTTTGCTTTAAGGCCTTTTATTGAAGCTTGACAGTTAACACGAAGAAGAAAAACCCAACAAAATGCAGTATTTTATATCCATTCTCTTTGATGAAATAATAATAAAAGTAGTTTTCTTTACCATTAAGCATTGACAAAAACATTAGGAATAAATCCAACAAGGCCGATATTGTTATCAATGATATGAAGGACAGGAAGTGCCTAATTCTCAAATTATACAATACCTTCCAGAAGAAACATTTCTATTCAAAGAGAAACTGGAGATAGAAATCAGCAGGATGTGGAATATGAAAAGTGAAATAATACCACTGGTCACTGGAGTGCTGGAACTCACATAGAAGGGAATGTGAAAGTTCATCAACCACATCCTGGACAACATCAGTATTTAGGCAGTCCAGAAAGATTACACTACTTGGAACAACTGACATACTATTGAAAGTGTTGCCAATCAAGTGATATCTTCTCTATAGTACCACTGGCCCATAGTTTGGACCTGGTCCTATAAAATATATTACATAAAATAAAAAAAGAAGCAGTAATAACAAGGGTTTATTATTTAAGCACGATTTAATAGGGAAGGATGAACTCAGAATGTAAAGAGCTGTAATTAAATGCTGCTAAGCATAGTTTCCAATACTCTAATAATTATGTGAAATAATAATGAAGGCTGTGATGATGTGAAAGTGAGGATTTTGATGGTGGGGATTGTGATGATAATATTTTCATTGGTGTTGAAAATGAGAGTAATAGTGGTAATGATAATAATAAAGGCTGTAATAATGGAAATAACGATAATTTTGATGATGATCATGATGATGTTTTATTATTTCCTTCTTTTTAATCCCTTACAATAGGTCCATATATTACAACTGCTGACCCAAAGTGATGGAAGTACAAACTACACAGTTTAAAAGATCAATCCTTGTCGATGGAGTCATTGACTTCACTGCTGGGACGGCAGGTAAGATTAAAAACGCCTTCATTCCTCACTTGCATCTCAGTGGTGCTTGCTTATTTATTATTTCTTTTTTGTACCTTTAAGGTATGATGCAGTACGAGGATTTACCTCCTCCTGAGCTCTTAGTTTGTATGCCTTTACTCTTTTTTGTCAGCTGAACTGCCATTACACATCCAATTGATCATACTCAGCCCATTCTCATACTGTGTATGTATATATATATATGTTATAATTTAGAACAAACAGTAAAAGGTTGTTATTATAGTACTCAGAGTTTCGAATGTTGGAGCGAAGAGCTACAATGCATTCTCATCGGTCATTAATGGCAACAGACACTATGAAAAAAAAAAAAAACCATTGAATAAAAGGGAAGTTACTCTATTAGGTATAAAACGAAAAAAAGGAAAAGATAAAAAATACAGGCAACCATATTCTCACAATACATAGACATAAACCTCCTGCGTTCATGTCTACATATGTACACATACACACATACAAACATGTGTATACACGTATTCATACACACACATACACACACACACATATATTTATATATATATGATCTCGATCCCTATACTGAGCTGTAGAAAGTGACGATGCATCATAAACAACAAACAACTTTGGATAAGTTCTTCACTTCTCAAGCTGATGTTAATGATAATAAACTATAAGCTTTTTAAATATTGTCCCTTATCCTCCTAGAAACGTTCATTCCACCAACACCCCTCACAATAGTCAACATCTTTGATAAGAATGTACTCTTATGATATGATTCTTGTTTCCCTAACTCATTCCTCTTGAAATTTTTTTGTGTTTTTATGTATCTATATTGTACCATGTATGTTTAGACATAGCTATTTTCATATATAAAGGCGATCATGTTGCTTATTCTGTTGTTTTCTTGTTCTTTTTTGCATAGGAACACAATCTCATTTGATATGAAAATCAATAGGAAAATTAATTTCATATTACAGCCAGATTTTCAGGAAGGCATTACTTCCATGAAGCAGGGATTCCTGTTATATTTCCTTGTGGTCTGACATGTTTTCATAGTATATTAAAAACGAATGACACTGCTTGTATGACAGTGACACTTGCTTACAACTCTCATGCAGTGTTAAAACAAGGAGACAAACATTCACACACACAATAGGTTTCTTGCTGTTTCCATCTACCAGATCCACTTACAAGTGATTGGTCACCTCAAGGCTATACAAGAAGAGACTTGCTCAAGGTGCCACTCTGTGGAATTGAAGCTGAAGCAATGTGGTCAGGAAGCAAACTTCTTAACCATACAGATACACTTGTAACTATACATATAGTGGCTATATACATGTATGTGTATATATAAATATATATATATATATATATATATATATATATATATATATATATATATATATATATATATATATATATAGAGAGAGAGAGAGAGAGAGAGAGAGAGAGAGAGAGAGAGAGAGAGAGAGAGAGAGAGAGAGGCAGGCAGGCAGAGAGAGACATAGCTGTGTGGTAAGAAGTTTACTTCTAAATCACACAATTGAGGATTCAATCCCACTGCATGGCATCTTGGGCAAGTTTCTTCTGCTATATTCCTGGGCCAACCAAAGCCTTATGAGTGGATTTGATTGACAAATTAAAAGAAGCCCATGGTATGTATATATCACAAAGGTGATGACAAGTGACTAAAACCTTTGACTGTATGTGGTGCTTGAGAAGACTCATCAAGCCAAGTGAAACCATAATTGTGGTTGTGGTTGTTGCCAGTGTCATGTAAATGGCACCTGTGAAATTGTAGTCATGGCCATTGCCAGTGTCATGTAAATGGTACCTATGCTGGGGGCACATAAAAAATACCCATTACACTCTGGTTGGCGTTAAGAAGGGCATTCAGTGATAGAAACCATGTCAAATCAGACTGGAACTTGGTGCAGCCCCCTGGCTTACCAGTTCCAATCAAACTGTTTAACCCATGCCAGCATGGAAATTGGACATTAAATGATGATGATGATATATGTATGGATGTATATATATATATATATATATATATATATATATATAATTAAAGTTTGGATTTAACTTTTAAATTAAAAAAAATTCAAACTGTGTTTTGGGTATGCTCCAAGTAGTATGCTAGCAAAGCACATTCACTGTTTATGGCTACTTGGCGTCATCCACAGTAATTGCACAGTCTTCGCTGGATCTATGTTAGGAGGCAAAGCACTTTCACTATATATATATATATGGAGTAGGAGGCATGATAATTGTAAACAAATGTCCTCTGTTCATCTTCTGTGAAAACATGTCCAGCTATAGGGAATTATTACCTTACTTGGAAACAGGTGAGGGTTGGTGAGAGTAAAAACATCCAACCATAGAAAATCTGCCTCAATAAAATTCCTTCCAACCTATGCAAGCATGGAATATTGAAGAAACAATAACAATAATAATGATGATATATAATTAAAAGTGTGCTGGAAAGCATGACACATAGTTGCCACAGAGTTTGGGCTTTGTAATCAGTTCTATTATCCTCTCCTATATTCAGTGCAGTGTGAAGTCAACCATCATATAACGAGACAGGCAAGCTTGTGGAATTCAGCCACATTATATAGTATAAACAAATGCAGAAAACATAATTGGAAAAATTAAAAATAGTAGTTATGTTTCCTGCATTTTCTATATGGAGACAGGAAGAGCATCTGTCCATAAATATTCTACCTCAACAAATTCTGTCTTATCCATGCATGCATAGGAAAGTGGATGTTAAGTAAGGATGATGATATGGGTGCATTGGGGTTCATATGTGCATTTATGTATGCATGCAAGTGTGTAAAAATCAGAGATGCATTGCCCCAAGCAGAAACTCAAGGGGTTACTTAAAGATATTGTAAGCTCTTCTCTTTATAGCAACTAAAGCCATTGCAATGTTGGATCTCAAGCAGTTGTCTACCTGAATGGAGCAGCTAGAACTGACCTAGCTATCACCTATCTATCCAATCATCCATCTATCTCTTTCCATTTATCTATCTACCAGTCTATGTGTCTGTCCATCCATCCATCCAGCCACCCACTCACCTGTCTGTGCACTTATTTATTTATATATGTATTTATCTATTTACCAATCTACCTTTTCTTTTCTATACTTCCAGGTGGGATTGCCAATGTTTACATCGGTCAGCCACTAGACACAGTCAAAGTGAAGATGCAGACGTTCCCAACCTTGTACAGAAATGCCCTCCACTGTTTCACTGACACTTTCAAAAAGGATGGCATTATTAAGGGTCTCTATGCTGGTACTGGGCCTTCCCTTGTGGCAAATATTTCAGAAAATGCTATTCTCTTCTTGTTCTATGGATTTTGCCAGAAGGCAATTGTTCTTGTTACAAGACATAGGAAGGTGGAAGATTTATCACCTATACACAATGCATTTGCTGGAAGTGGTGCTGCCTTTTTCTGTGCATTTGCACTCTGTCCTACAGAACTTGTCAAATGTCGCCTGCAGGCCATGCGTGAAATGAAAGGGGCTGCTAGAACAGTGTACGTCCATTGTCAATACTTTGAAATTTTCTTATTCAGTCTTTTTTTTTAACATTTTTCTCTTTTTATTGTTTCTTTTTTCTTGTTTAACCTCAAACCATGATCAGGGATTCGTGATCAAAGGTGTTCCAGCTTAAATCATGCCTTCTTTTCCTACATCAAGGATTATATTGTTCAGTGTGTCTTTTCTTATTTAAAATGAGAGCATGTGATTTAAGGGAAGTTTAGTTGCTATTTCTAGCTGAATGAGTAATTGCATAGAGGTTCCTTCATTTACTCTTGCTGTTGTTTTTGCTATATTTACTGTTTTGACTGTTAAGTAAAAACAAAGTGAAAGTACCAAATAGACATGCTATTGAGCATCCATCTTGAAGATCTTCTATTTGTAGAAACTTCTTCAATAATATTTGGGGAATTGTGTAACTGGAGTGGTGGATAACAGTAACGGACAGGCCAGCAATATGACAATGTCACTGGGTACACAACTGCTGTATGTACATGTGTTTGTATATATATATATATATATATATATATGTATATCGCAGAATTATTAGTGGAGGATTATCAATCCAGGCAAAATACTTATATCTTGTATATATATGTATGTATATATATATATATATATATATATATATATATATATATATTATCATCATCATCGTCATCATCACCATCGTTTAACGTCTGCTTTCCATGCTAGCATGGGTTGGACGATTTCACTGAGGACTGGTGAAACCAGATGGCTACACCAGACTCCAATCTGATTTGGCAGAGTTTCTACAGCTGGATGCCCTTCCTAATGCCAACCACTCAGAGAGTGTAGTGGGTGCTTTTACATGCCACCGGCACGAAGGCCAGTCAGGGGGTACTGGCAATGGCCACGCTCGAAATGGTGTATTTTACGTGCCACCCACACAGGAGCCAGTCCAGCGGGACTGGCAACAAACTCGCTTGAATGTCTTTTCACGTGCCAGGAAGGCGACGTTGGTAACAGTCATGCTTAAATGGTGCTATTTACGTGCCACCGGCACGAAGTCAAGCAGCTGGTGCTCTGGCAACGATCACGCTCAGACAGTGCTCTTAGTGAGTTACTGGTACTGGTGCCATCACGATTTTGCTTTCACTTGCCCCAACAGGTCTTCGCAAGCCTAATATAGTGTTCAATGAAGATGTTGGCATGAGTGCCAGTCTACAGATTTAGTTCGATTTCAATTTTGATTTCACTTGCCTCAACAGGTCTTCGCAAGCGGAGTTTAGTGTCCAAAGAAGGAACGTTACGCATAAGTGGGCTGGCTACATCTCTGGCAGAGGCCTTGGATTTTGGTCTCACTGAGCTTGCCAGGTCCTCTCACACACAGCATATTTCCAAAGGTCTCAGTCAGAAACATTGCCTCGGTGAGGTCTAAAGTTCGGAGGTCGTGCTTCACCACCTCATCCCAGGTCTTCCTGGGCCTTCCTCTTCCCCGGGTTCCCTCAACCACTAGGGTGTGGCACTTTTTCACACAGCTATCTTCATCCATTCTCGCCACATGTCCATACCAGCGCAATCGTCTCTCTTGCACACCACAACTGATGCTTCTTAGGTTCAACTTTTCTCTCAAGATACTTACACTCTGTCGGGAATGCACACTGACATTACTCGTCCATCGGAGCATACTGGCTTCATTCCTTACAAGCTTACGCATGTTCTCAGCAGTCAAGGCCCATGTTTCACTGCCATGTAGCATGGCTGTTCGTACACATGCCTCATACAGTCTGCCTTTTACTCTGAGCGAGAGGCCCTTTGTCGCCAGCAGAGGTAAGAGCTCTCTGAACTTTGCCCAGGCTATTCTTATTCTAGCAGCTACACTTTCAGCACACCCACCCCCATTACTAACTTGGTCACCCAGATAGCTGAAGCTATCAACTACCTCTAGTTTTTCTCACTGGAATGAGTCAGAGGTTGTTTTCTGCATATTTTCAGTGTTTATTGCACCTGAATATCTGCCACATACAAAAATTAACTTCCTAGTTAACCTGCTTTTGATATTGCTATATATATATATATATATATATATATATATATATATTTATTTCGTTTTTGTACTTGATTTGCAAGGTTTTTTTATGTGAATTTGTGTTTGTGTGTTGAAGCATATTTTATTCTGCCTGGGGAAAGTCATTCTCTTTTAGTGCGTTGTTAATTTAACACACTCACTGGTCTGATTTCCACTCATTTACTTATTTATTTTTACTAAAATATTTTCATTGCATCTTGCAGCCTTTTCAATAGACGTTGAGAGTCAATGACTACTGAAAAGGTGGCAAGACGCAATGAAAATTTTTGTGAAAATAAATAAGTAAATGAGTGGAAATCAGACCAGTGAGTGTGTTAAATTAATAAGCCACTAAAAGAGAATGACTCTCCCCAGACACAATATATATATAAATATATAAATTGTGTAAACACTTGTTTGTAGTATCCCAGATTACGTCATTGCTTTTCATATTAACATCGGCTTTTCCATGCTTGCATGGATCAGATGAGATTTACTGGGACCGAGTTTTCCTCCAGCTTGAAGCCCTTCTTATTTCTGAGCAATGTAATAATACCCAGTCTATTAAATAACAAACAGTCCAGACATGGTTATGTAGAGAACTGGAAACAAATAGCACCATATATGTAGCCCTTTTGTTACCTTTTGTTTACAGTCAGCAAACAGTTGGACAAGGGAGAATATGTATCTAGATGAACACACATACATTCATATATTCATATACATGCATACACACACATCGTCATCATCATCATCATCCTTCAGCGTCCATTTTCCATGCTGCCATGGTTTGGACTGTTTGACCAGATTTCAGTCTGATTTGGTTTGCCCTTCCTAATACCAACCCCTTTACAATGTGTGCTGGGTACTTTTAACATTTCACCACCACAAGTGTTTTTACATGCCATTGGCATGAATGCTTTTTACATGGCACCAGCACAGGACTCTTACAGACCAATCCTCATCACCAGGGAATGCTTAACACCTCTGCTGTGGAAGATGGATCTTCTTGAGTACAGCAAGTCACCAGGTGTCTTGGTCCTTTGTTATCTCATCCAAAAGATTCAGCATTCTGAGGTTGTCCTTCAGTACTTCATCCCATGTCTTCCTGAATCTCCCTCTTCCATCAGTTTCATCCTCTTTAAGTGAACAGCACTTCTTGATGGAGCTGTCGGCATCCATCTGCATCACATGGCCAAACCAGGTCAGTCTTCTCTCTTGCACACTGCACCTAATTTCTCTTATGCCTAAATGCTCTCTCAATATACTAACACTCTGTAACTGTATTGTAGGGTTGGTGTGAGAGGCCAGATCTGGCCAATTTGAGCACAAAACAAGTAGAAGATTTAGGCTAGATATGGTTGGTTTAAAATTATAAAGAATAATGTAGTCTTAGACGCACTGTATCTGAACAGAAGGTGGAATGGTCATGGCTGGAATGACTTTGATCATAGGTCTTCTACTCAATCAAGACTCATCTACAGCTAAAGAACCCAACACAATTAAAAATGTGTAATAGGAACAAAATAGAAATTTTTTATAAATGTTTTACAGAAGGACACCTCTGATCAGGTAAATCTATGACTAAAAGGTGATCCAGTTATGACCATCTTGTCATTTTAACCCTTTAGCATTTAAACCAGCCATATCTGTCCCAAACATTCCACATGTTCTATGTTCAAATTGGCCAGATCTGGTCTCTTGTACCTATCCTACAATGTCATTCCAAAAGTAAACAATCACATCATCAAAATTTCAAAACTATGTGGTAATATATGATTAATTCAAAACTGTGTGAATAAATAAGCATTACATTTGATAGAATAATCTGAATGCTAAAGGGTTAAGAAGATAATAAAACTAAGAGATAAAGATTTACTGGAACCACAGTTGGGTTGGATATGAATAAGAGATAGATTTACTCACCATATGTGGCTTGGCTCTTTGTCTGGCGCTGATATCTTCTGTTAGGGTTAAATTCATTTGTCATATCATAGTCTGTCACCTCAAACTTCTCAATTTCTGGAGATGACATTTTGTAAATCTACTGAACACACATATGCATGCACGCCCGCCCGCCCGCACACACACACACACACACACACACACACACAAACACACATTAAGGCAGCAAGCTGCCAGAATCATTATCATGCTGAGCAAAATGCTTAGAAGCATTTCATCTATCTTCATGTTCTGAGTTCAAATTCTGCCATGGTTGGCTGCATTCATCCTTTCAGGATCTATAAAATAAGCACCCAATAAGCACCCAGAGTCAATGTAACTGACTTACTCTCTCTTCTGAAATAACTTTCCTTGTGCCAAAATTTGAAATCTCTATATATATATATGATGGGCTGCTTTATCCCCCATTTAGCAATTTCCCTCACAAGGTATTAGTTTAGCTACAGCTATAACAGAGAACACCAGCCAACAGCATCCATGCAGTTGGGCTGAACCCTTAACCACATGCTGTTGAAGCAAACTTCTTAATCATGTAGCCAACAGCAAATATGTACAACAGGGGTAGCTGCCAAACATGCATTGTATAATTTATTATTAAATATAGAGAATCTGGGTGGGTTTGGATGGAATGCTTTTGATCATTAGTCTGGTCAGTCTAGGTTGACTTGGGGTTAAACAACAGCAACAACAAGATTGATGACACAACAATAGTAGTCTTAACCTGCTAGAAATTGCAGTAAAATCTCCCACAGAAAGGAAGGACACAGATAATGTACTAAAAAGATGTGATGGTCTGAGCAACTATAGTAAAACTGATAAGTATTACATTGACTTAGTGTTAGGTTTAACTCCAGTTGTGGGTAGGACCAGGGAGAAAGAGAAAGGGTGATAGTCTTCGTTGAGCTGACTTCCCTTGGGCAAGAGAAAGAGAGAGAGTCTCTGTTGAGCTGATTTGTCCTGGGACAAATGGGTCTCAATCATTTTTAGCTTTGTGGCTGCTTGCTTGAAGTGGCATTTTACAAACAAACCTCTCTCTTTGTTTTACGAAAACAAGGAAAATCAAGTAAATTATTTTAATTAAGCAAAATAATTAATCAACCCATTAGCATTTAGATCAGCCATATCCGGCACCAATATTTTATCTGTTTTATGTTCAAACCGGCTAGATCTGAACTCTCATACCTATGTCATTCTGTAGCTGTGTGGTAAAAAGCTTGCCTCCTAACCACATGGTTCCAGGATCAGTTCCACTGAGTGGCACCTTGGACAAGTGTCTTCTGCTATAGCCTCAGGTCAACCAAAGCCTTATGAGTGGATTTGGTAGACAAAAGCTGAAAGAATCCTGTCGTATATCTATTTACATATATCTGTGTGTGTATTTTTGTGTCTGTGTTTGTCCCCCGTCACTGCTTGACAACTAGTGTTGGTATGTTTACATTCCCATAATCTAGCAGTTCGGCAAAAGAGACCAATAGAATAAGTGTCAAGCTTAAAATACAATTTGAGTACTGGGGATGATCCTTTCAACTAAAACGAATTCTTAAAAGTGGTGCCCCAGCATGGCTGCAATTTAATGACTGAAACAAGTAAAATATGAACCACATCAATGAAATCTACCAGCTACAAGTTAATGCATGAATAATTCAAAACAATGTAAATAAGTAGGCATTACATTTGATAGTGTAATCTTTAATGCTAAAGTGTTAGACAGTGGTTTCTTATCCCTATTTAATACGGAATCAATAAATAATAAATATTATTCATTCAAAAAATTATATTTTATTTAGATCTAATAGAAGGAAAATTGTGGATATTGGACTATGTCGTGTTTCTAATCGGTCATGTTTCTTTTCACTGATAACATAGTGTCCTACTTCTAATCATGACAAAGTTTTTTTTTATTTGAAAATTAGTTTAAAGTGCTTAAGATTATACTTTGTTTAAATATTTTATTTCTAAATAAGTTCACAAACTGTCTAAGCACTCAGCATCCTCCTCTGTATAGGCCTTTGACATTTGCTGTCCCATTGTGAGCACATTATATCCCCAAGGGGACAGAACCACTGCTCTTGTATGACTTTTCAACTACTGGATGGATCATGGAGTTATTATGCTGCATTGTAGTTGTTGTCATCATCATTGTCTTATGTCTAATTTTCCATGCTGGCATGGGTTAGAGATTTTCTGAAATAGTGTTTTACACTCAAATGCCCTTTCTCCTTTCTGTTGTTGATTTTTTTTAACTACCTCTCAAAACCTGCAGGTATACAGTATTTTAAAAACTGGAATATACTTGTCAAGAGACACCTATGTTATCTTCAGATAATGTGTCTATATTTTAGTAGGTATCTGTTTAAAACTGGAAGAACCACTATGTAAGGCATTGTACTCAGTAACATAATGTAGAGTGGAAATATTTATTCATGACATTGACAGGCCTAATGCTGTTTCTTTTAATTTCAAAATTCATCAGAGTGCAAATCTAATGAATTCACAATTGAAAGAAACATGATTAGTCTTGTAAAAACCATAACTAAACAAATGTAACATATCTATTACAATTTTTACCTGCTGTAGAATCCTATAGGAAGACTGTCTTTAGTGACTTAATCAGTTCTACACACATTGGTTCACCTCACTGAAAGGAATAAATACCTGATAATCTGGGAATATTAGCTGTGAGAAACTGGTGTCCTATCCAAAAAGAGATCTAACTCTTACCTGATGTTTAAAATTATTAAATTGAAATAAAATACCCAAGCTCTGGCTCATAAGAGCCATTGTGAGGTCTGTGAGAAATATTGGTTTCAAATTTTGGCACAAGGCCAGCAATTTCAGGGGAGGGAGTTGATTGATTACATCAACCCCAGTACTTAACTGGTACTTATTTTATTGACCCTGAAAGGATGAAAGGCAAAGTTAGCCTCAGCAGAATTTGAACTCAGAACATGAAAACGGACAAAGTGCTACTAAGCATTTTGCCTGGTGAGCTAATACTTCTGACAGTTCACTACCTTGAGATCTACTAAAAATATTAACATTGTTATCATTACTAATGTTTACACTACAAAGACACAATTTTGAGACTTGTAACTTTCTTTGCCTCAACCTTCTCTGCCAAACAGAAGGAGTCTTTCAAACTGTTAGAAACAATGTGCACCAGGTACATCTTCTGGGTGAGCTGGGGCACATAATGCATAACGTGACCTAGGGTCATATCAGTGTTTGTCTTTCAACATCAGACGCCTTTTTCAGTTAATCCAGGTAGGGGATTAATCAGACCTTTACTTATGTCCTAGCAATAACAGTCCATGGATAAGCTCTCTTGTCCAAAACCACCTGCTGGCTTTCTCTCTCTCTCTCTCTCTCTCTCTCTCTCTCTCTCTCTCTATATATATATATATATATATATATATATATATATATATATATATATATATATATATATATTTATATATTTAGAGAGAAGAGAGAGCGAGATGTTTGGATGTATGTATGCATGAAAACATATATTACATACAGAGGATGGCTTAGCTGGCTGAAACTTCAAAGTCATTGTCAATACTATTCTTGTAAAAGAATAATAAATTTGTACTCTACCAAAAGTATTGAGTAATCCTTCAGTTTAGCGTAAAATTGTTTTTATCATAACATTAAAACAAACATTAATATATCTCTCTATATATGTGTGTGTGTGTGTGTGTGGAGTAACTGTGTGGTAAGTAGCTTGTTTACCAACTACATGGTTCTGGGTTCAGTCCCACTGCATGGTACCTTGGGCAAGTGTCTTCTACTATAGCCTCGGGCCGACCAAAGCCTTGTGAGTGGATTTAGCAGATGGAAACTGGAAGAAGTCTGTTGTATATATATATATATGTGTGTGTGTGTGTGTTTATGTGTCTGTTTGTCCCCCCAACATCGCTTGACAACTGATGCTGGTGTGATTGCGTCCCCATAACTTAGTGGTTCGGCAAAAAAGACCGATAGAATAAGTACTAGGCTTACAATGAATAAGTCTTGGGGTCAATTTGCTCGACAAAAGGCAGTTCTCCAGCATGGCTGCAGTCAAATGACAAGCAAATATATCATCATCATCATCGTTTAACGTCCGCTTTCTATGCTAGCATGGGTTGGACGATTTGACTGAGGACTGGTGAACCAAATGGCTACACCAGGCTCCAATCTGATTTGGCAGAGTTTCTACAGCTGGATGCCCTTCCTAACGCCAACCACTCCGAGTGTGTAGTGGGTGGTTTTACGTGCCACCGGCACGAAGGCCACTCAGGCGGTACTGGCAATGGCCACGCTCAAAATGGTGTATTTTACATGCCACCTGCACAGGAGACAGTCCAGAGGCATTGGCAACGATCTCACTCGAATGTCTTTACACATGCCACCAGCACAAGTGCCAGGAAGCCGATGCTGGGTACAGGTGCCATCACAATTTCGCTTTCGCTTGCCCCAACAGGTCTTCGCAAGCCGAGTTTAGTGTCCAATGAAGGAGACGACGTTGGCATGGGTACCAGTCATCGAATTTAGTCCGATATATATATATATATATATATATATATATATATATATATATATATATATATATATATATATAAGCAATGTTAATTCTCTAAATGAAGTATTAACAGTAACTGCACGATAAAGTGTAGTATATTGCCACTTAAGTGTGGCTGACCCCTAGGGGTGGATGTTACTGTTGCTTTTAGCCCCAGGAGGACATCTCCTCCAGCTGGCTTATCGACACACGACTGTGTCCTGTTTGCCAAGGGAGTTATCCCTCTCACCACGACCAGCAGCACGTTCGTGCTGCTGGTCGTGGTGAGAGGGATAACTCCCTTGGCAAACAGGACACAGTCGTGTGTCGATAAGCCAGCTGGAGGAGATGTCCTCCTGGGGCTAAAAGCAACAGTAACATCCACCCCTAGGGGTCAGCCACACTTAAGTGGCAATATACTACACTTTATATATATATATATATATATATACATATATATATATATATATATATATACATATATATATATATATATATATATATATATATATATATATATATATATATATATATATATTGATATATACATATATACATACATACACAGACACACACATGTTTGTATATATACATGTGTGTGTATTTATATATATATATATATATATATATATATATATATATATATATATGTATATATATAGGCGCAGGCGTGGCTGTTTGGAAAGAAGCTTGCTTCCCAACCACATGGTCCTGGGTTCAGTCCCAATGTATGGCACCTTGGGCAAGTGTCTTCTACTATAATCTTGGGCCAACCAAAGCCTTGTTAGTGGATTTGGTAGATGGAAACTGAAAGAAGCCCGTCGTACACATCTGTGTGTCTGTGTATGTATATATATATTTCCAATTGAGTTTATATATATATGTTTGTATGTCTGTGTTTGTCCCCCCACCACCACCTGACAACCGATGTTCGTGTGTTTACATCCCCATAACTTAGCAGTTTGGCAAAATAGACTGCTAGAATAAGTCCTGGGGTTGATTTGTTCGACTAAAGGCGGTGCTCTAGCATGGTCACAGTCGGGTATGTTCCTAGAAGTAACAGAGTTTATTTAATGAGATACTCCTTATAACATCACCTGAGTAGATGCATATGCACTGAGGGATGCACCACAACCAGTTGTACAGAATCCAGAATCCCTCCTGCGGGGGATCAATGCAAGATGCATTGAAATGATTGTTGTGTGCAATAAAATTTCTCATATATTCCATTTTACATCTCGATCATTTGTTACATGCGGAGACTCCCTTCGGTCACAAGTCCGGGCAAGGTTGTTCATGGAAGACCAGCAGTCACCCATGCATACCGGCCTCCTCTCTCCATGCCACTAGTGTTATCCAAGAGAAAGGCTAAGGGGCCAATACAGCTTGGCACCAGTGACGTCGCAACTCATTTCTACAGCTGAGTGAACTGGAGCTACGTGAAATAAAGTGTCTTGCTCAAGAACACAACACGCAGCCCAGTCCGGGATTCAAACCCACAACCTCATGGTCGTAAGCTCGACGCTCTAACCACTGAGCCATGTACCTTCACATTTGTTACATTTATATATATACTTACTTGGAAATGGATGTGTCGCATTCAATTAAACAATAAGTAATATATATATGTATACATGCATATATGGGTACAGGACATCACCAACAGTACAAATAACATGAAATACATAAACAAGGAAAAAATTAGTTCCATTTTTTTCTCGTTGTTTACGTATATTACTCGTTTTTCCCTCGTTTGTTTACATATTTCATGTTATTTGCACCATTGGTGACGTCCTGTGCCCATATATGCATGTATATGTATATATATATATATATATATATATTATATATTATTTATTATTATTTAATGGAACACAACGCATCCATTTCCAAGTAATTTTATCTTCACCTTTTTGATGCAACTCTTTACTCTATACTATTTTCTTCCTCCATCCTTCTCTAATTCCCTTTTTCTCCCCCTCCCGCCTTCACTGTTTTCATTTCCTCACGTGACCTTCTTTCTTTTCCTGCATGGACGTTTAAATGAGCGGACATGTTTTTCTCTCTCTCTTTTATCTTCTCTCTTTTCAAGAAAAAATGTTTCTCTCAGCATTCACTATTTTCCTCTCATTCTGGTCTAATGACCCTCATGTTTGTTTTCGTTCAGTTTCCTTGTATGTCTCCACTGTCATTTTTTTGTTCCCAACTTTGACCCTCCATAAATCTAAAATTTTATTTTAGAATTTTGGGGAGCAACTGTCTTTGAAGACTCATATTGTCGTTGAATGCTTGTAATGAGGCA
The DNA here is from genome assembly GCF_046866305.1 of Octopus bimaculoides. NCBI lineage: Eukaryota > Metazoa > Mollusca > Cephalopoda > Octopoda > Octopodidae > Octopus > Octopus bimaculoides. The sequence continues at coordinate 33,471,842 of NC_142940.1, forward strand.
TAGATAGACAGCCGACAACTGATGAATAGCTCTTTCTCTGTGTTAATTTGTCCTGTTTTCCATTCTTCTTTCGTTGTTTGCATATATTACTCATTTTTCCCTTGTTTGTTTATGTATTTCATGTTATTTTCACCATTGCCAATGTCCTGTAACCATATATGCATATATATATATATAAGTTATATATTATTTATTATATATATATATATATATATATATATATATATATTTATTTATTTATTTATTTATTATATACAGGGGTTGGACAAAATAATGAAAATACCTTAAAATTTCAAACAAATTTATTTTACTATGGGGTAGGACCACCTTTGGCAGTAATTACAGCTTGAATTCTGTGAGGTATGGACTCGTACAAAGTTTGAATTGTTTCCAAAGGAAGTTTTGTCCATTCTTCAGCTAAAACAGTCTCCAGTTCTTGGAGTGATGATGGTGGAGGATATCGACTCCTTACTTGTTTTTCTAAAATTCACCATAAATGTTCAATAATATTGAGATCTGGGGACTGTGGTGACCAGATAAGATGTTCAGCTTCACTAGAATGTTCCTCGTGCCATTCAATAACAACTTTAGCTGTGTGAATTGGTGCAATATCATCCTGAAAGACTGCGTTTCCCTCCGGAAACAGTTCTGCAACCATAGGATGAATTTGATCAGATAAAATGCTTAAATAGTCTTGACTGTTAATTCTGCCATGAAGGGAAACCATTGGGCCAGCAGATTTCCAAGATACAGCCCCCCAGATCATCACAGATCCTCCTCCATGTTTAACAGTTGAAAGAAGGCAGTCTGGATCAAATGTTTCTTTTGGCTGTCTCCACATGTATATTTGGCTGGTTGTCGGAAATAAGGTGAAGGATGACTCGTTTGAGAAAATAACATTCTTCCACTGTCTTAGGGACCAATTCTGTAGGTTTTTACTCCACTCTAAACGTTTTGCAACGTTTGTTTTTGAAAGTAGTGGTTTTCTGATTACAGCCTTCCCATGACATCTGGCTTTGTACAGCTCCCAGCAAACAGTTTTTGTAGAAACTGGGTTCTCAAGGTGGTCATTAAGCTCAGCAGTAATTTTGGGAGCTGTACTTTTGTGATCCTTTCTAACAATTTGTGTAAGAGTCCGACGGTCCCTATCTGAAAGTTTTGGTTTTCTTCCGGAGTTTTGTTTCGACGAGGTTTTTCCCCTCTTTCTCAAAGGCTGTCATTACTTTTGAAACAGTACTTCTTGCTACACCAAACTTTTCGGCTGTTTTTGTTATGCTCGCGCCTGCCATATGAGCACCAACAATTTGACCTCTTTGAAAGTCCAATAGATCTGTCAATTTAATGAATTTTAATTACCTTTTTCTGATGATATCTGAAAAGAAACAGCAATTTTAGCAAAACATATTAAGCAATACTAATAATAAATTAAAAATCATAAAAAGCTTTTGATGATTTTATAGATATTTCAAAATTATGAAGCTATGATTCTGGGTGTTTCCTTTATTTTGTCCAACCCCTGTATATATAAATATATATATATATATATATATATACAAAGTTTTAAATTTTTACATTTAAGAAAGATGTTTATATCCATGTATTTAATCCAATATTAACATTCCTGTATACAGCTATATTTGACCAAAATATATTTGGTCAAATATAGCTGTATACAGAAATATTAACATCGGATTAAATACATGGATATAAACATCGGCGTCAAATCTCTTTCTTAAATGTAAAAATTTAAAACTTTGGATATATAAACAAGTAGAACGATCCTTAAGGAGTCTAATTTAGATTTTTTGAGGTGAAATCTCATGCTATATTGGTAACGATTACAGAGTTTACTTTGAAAAATTATATATATATATATATATATATATATATATATATATATCTGTTTATCTCTCCACATATACACTTACACACACACACACACACACACACACACACACACACACACACATATACATATCTCTATATATATATTATGTTTTCACTTGTCAGTGGACCCTGGGCAGTAACAAAAGAAGTCCTCCATGCTGAAGGAATTCCAGGTCTCTATAAAGGTTTGACCAGTACTATACTCAGAGAAATGCCTGGATATTTCTTTTTCTTTGGTGGTTATGAGTTAACCCGTCATTTGTTTATACCAAAAGGTGGCACTAAAGAGGATGTGGGTAAGGTTTTGCTGTTTTATTTTTTAATATATTTATTATTATTATTATTATTATTATTATTATTATTATTATTATTATTATTATTATTATTAGTTAGTTATCTAATTTTTATCATGTGCTTTTACTGCACTAACAAGTACAGCTCTAGTCTGTTGGCTTTGATTTCGCTATCTGTGTGTATTGGCATGTCCCAGAGCATGGTTGCTTTGTCATTTTCTGAGACCTTTTCTGAGATATGCCTGTACCATCTTTTTTCTCTTGTCATTCCATAGTGTTGGCATAGTTTCCAGTGTATATGGGTCCCAACTCTGTCATGTATATGGATATATTCCTTCTTAGCCAGGACTGGGCAGCCAGAGACAATATGATTTATTGTTTCTTCCCCTTCACCATATATTCTGCAGTTACTTATTGTATTTTCCTTCATTATGTTTTTGGTGGGAGGCTTTGATCTTGTGCTGCAATTAAAAATCCTTCAGTCTCTGCTTTGAGTCCTGAGTTTCTCAACCATTGTTGGGATTTTACTTTGTCTATTTCTGTTCTGTTTAGCTCATCCCACCATTTACCATGTAAGGGTTTTTCCTGCCATCGTTTTATTATTATTATCATCATCATCATCATCATCATTAGTCATTTAACTTATCTATCTGTGTCACATGTCAGCTCCATCCTGCAGCTTAAAAATGCAACACTTTCAACACATTGACCTGTTCCAAGTATTGCTGCCATCTGAATACTTCCTATGAAGTTTGGCATTTGCAGCTTTTGATGCTATAACATCACTGTCTTTGAGGTGGTTCCAAGTGTTGCAACTTTTTGTCTTTATATATTGGCATATTCCATATGAGTCTCACCTAATCATTCTCTGCTACAGATAAAGGTAATGGTTGGTGCTCATACCACTTGTTGGAACATTCTAGCCCATTCTTCTTACATCACTCCCAGTGTATTTGCACTGCTACTTTCTCATAGCATTTTTTGTATTCCTTTTGGGCTAGTTTTGCGCGTCCACTTATTAATAATATATCTAACTGTCTCAGATGATTTTCCACATTGTCTGTTGTTGTTGTTGTTGTCGTCGTCATTGTTGTTGTTTTGGTTTTGCTTTAATTTATAAATTTATATGAGTTGTGCCCAAGTCTCAACCAGAGATGTCTAGGGACAACAATGTTTTGCATTTAAAGATGCTGAAAGGTGAGGTGCCATGCAATTGAAAATGCTGATGTCAGTGGGAGAAATAAAAAACACAGAGTAAGGTTGCATTTATATTGAGAGAAATTTACATAAAATATGTGAGGTACACATAAGAATGATCTTTCATTATTCACTTGTTTTATGGCTGCCAGGGATTTGGTCTACATATATTTTTGCTCCTCTTGATGTCATTCCAAGTGCCCCAATAATAATATATAATGTTGTTGTTTTCAGATACCACATTCTTCTGATTTCAGTCTCCAGATCCTTACATTTGCTCAGTTTTTCAAACATTTTCAGAGATGTGTTTTTGTTGGCCAGAGCTACAAGATCAGTCAGATCGGTTTGTCTGTATTTCCTGATCAGTCTGAACACTGAAATTCGAAAGGATGGTAACTTTGGCATTCTGGGCAACTTGTGGTGGGTTGTGTTCTCACCAATTGTTTTTGTGAGGGAGTTTGTTTGTGTGACATAGTGACCAGTGTATGTACTGAACTGCCCTCTCATATCTTTGCAAGTATTCTGTTGGTGCTAGTCTGCTGCATCCAGAGATTATGCAGTTGATTGTCTCTGAGTGCACTCTGCATAAGTGGCATAATGAGCTGCTTCATATTTCAGGACATTACTCTGGTAATTCCTAGCTGGAAGGGAATGGTCCTGAGCAGCAATGGTATCCCCCTCAGTTTCTGGTTTGAGAGCAGAGCATGACAGTCATTGATGAATGAGGGCTTGATCTACATCAGGGTCCCAGAATGGCTGGTCAATGGTATCACTTTTTTGCTCCCCAAAAGTGATGAAACAACATAATTCTCAACACTGAAACTACAAATATAAATACTGGACAACTCAGAACAACATCTTTCAGACAAGTGTGTGTTCAAAACAGACTTGATTCATTGAGGCAAGGAGACTTTGAGACACCAGTGTTTCAACCTTGTTATGTATCTCTTCAGTCAAAGCTACCCCAGACTAATGAATCTAACAAGTGTTTTGGCTCTAGTTTATAGAATTAAACAAACAAATTGTTTATTGATGCATGTTGGTGTCTGCTAACCACTAATAAATCAACATGTGCATGGTGAACAGTGAGAATCAAAACTACAATACACATATTATTATATTCTAGCAGATTCAAGTGTGATTATGCTTCTTATTATTGTATTTCATCATTGGAGTACAGCTATACACATGAACAAAGAACAAAAACAATTACATTTGAAATAAAATAGAATTAAAATAAAGTCTCTTAAATGAGATGTAACTTCCCAATTTTCCTACAGTTATTGTTTAGCATCATGTTGACCATGATTATGATCAAAGGCTTTCCAATCATGACCATCTTGTCTTCAGTTTTTTTTTTCCAGACTGTACTTTAGACTACATTTTCCAATGAGTGTAGATTGAAAAGGATTTTGTCATTATTTTTCTGCCCTTCAAGTATCAGCTCATTGTAAACTTCATCCATTACTCATAACATCACCTTTCAATGTTGGTTTGGTCAACTTTCTTCTAGGCATCAAAGGTGACATCATCGTTTCTCATCCCTGCCCTGACCCTTTCTCACATCAACAACCCAAGTAAATTAACTTTGCTCATCCACTGAGGAGGATAGGAGGGACACATTGAGATGTATAAGTCACTTAAAGCCTTTGTTGTTAATAGTCAAGTGAGATGAGTGAGTGACAGGGAGAGTGGAGTCTATGGAGTGAAGTTTGAGTAATGAGTGTAGCTTGAATAGTAGAGATGGACTTGTTCTAAGAAATTCATGTCTTGGAGAGAAATAGGATGTATGAGCATCATTCCTTTGGAACTCCCTTGCTGCTCATAATTTTCCTGCTATTATTAGCCTGCAATAAATCTAGTGAAATGTTAGTGACATTAATCTTACCAGTCTTGGACGACCTACAAACGACGATCAGAGGTGGGGAAACTTTTTAGTGCGGCAGGCAAAAATTTCCTAATAAAGGTCCGCTGATGGATCACAAGTTCTAATTCTTATATCTAATTCTTAAATCTTATATAATTCGATATACATTAATAAAGATAAGTTTAACACATTAAAAATGCTGCTCCTGAATTCAGGACGTTTATATTACTTATGAGGTATTCTATATTTTTCAGCTAGAGTGTACTTGGATCTCAAGAGGGTGGTACAAACCTAGCAATATGTGTTTTATAGTGAAAACAAAATTTCCATTCAAATGGCAATTACCGAACGATTTTCTGTTCGAGTCTAACCGTTTTAAGTTGTAGTGGAAACGCGACCTGTGTCGCAGAGGCATACGAGTATTGTATATATTTTATAATTGAAAACTTTACTATATTTTGTACATACGAGTATCTCAGCCCGTGGGTGCAATTGCACCCTCGGGCAGGGGTTTCTCCACCCCTGCTCTAGACCAAACCAATAAAACAAATCCACGCATTAATGTAGTTATCTCCCCTTAACTATCATTACATATTTGACACTTTATTATCTGATAATTTTAAGTAGTAAGGAAGATATTTCTTGCTACAGAATTTTCTTTTGTGTAGTTGTTTGACCACAGTGAAGATCCTTTTGCTTCTGCTATTGGTGTTGTTGTTGTTCTTATTGTTGATAAAGATGTGCTTTTGTTGCTGTTTCTCTCTGTCCAAGTTTTATAATAATAATAATAATCCTTTCTACAGGGTGTCCACAAGGTCTGGGTACATGGAGTAAATAAAATCATAACATAAACAATTAAATATAAGAAATAATAATTTCTTAAAGTATGTGTTAACCCCCATGTACCCAGACTTTGTGGACACCCTGTACTATAGGCACTGGACCTGAAATTTTGTGGGAGGGGACTTGTCGACTCGATTGACCACAGTGCTCAGCCAGTACTTATTTCATCGACCCCAAAAGGATAAAAGGCAAAGTCAACCTTGGCAGAATTTGAACTCAGAACATAAAAACAGACTAAATGTCACTAAGCATTTTGTTTGGCGTGCAAACCATTGTGCCAGCTCACCAATAATAATAATAATAATCTTTTTTTCCATAGACATGATAATGTATGCGTATAAACTTGCACACATATTTCCATTGAATTGAGTTATTTTATTTTAAATGTTTCATCTGTTTTGTCATCTACCAGGTCCAGTAGGAACCATTATTAGTGGTGGAGTTGGTGGACTAGCTCTATGGACAGCCATATTTCCAGCTGATGTTGTTAAATCTAGGATCCAAGTTCAAAGTACAGTTGGTAAAGCAGCACCATCGTTTTTATCAGTATTTCTTACGGTCTTAAAAACTGAAGGTTAGTCTCTTCTTTATTTAATATTTTCTTCTTTATTTTTGTTTTTCAGGTTTTTCATTTCTATATATTCTTTTGTCATTTCAATATTATTTAATCTCTACCTTTCATTATGGTATTACTTGGATGGTTTGACATAACAAGCTTTCTGAACTTTTACCACCCTTTTCTTATTCTAGTGACTATACTTTCAGAACATCCTCCTCCACTGATAATTAGGTCACCTAGGTAGCAGAAATTATTTACTACCTCCAGAGAACCTCCTGGGCTTTTGGGAAGAATTATTTCTCATGTGTTTTTAGTGTTTATTGCTCTTGTGCATCTTCCACATACAAAGTCTCCTTTCTCTGTCAGTTTTCATTTAATACCATTACACCTCTTGAGTTGATTAGGAAGAAAGTCATGCCTAGCATAGTTCCTAGAATAAGAACAGGATGGAGAAAGTTCAGAGTGCTGTTACCTTTGTTGGTAACAAATGGTCTTTCTCTCAGAGTGAAAGGCAAGTTGTATTTTACTTGTGTACAAACAACAATGCTACATGTAATAGGACATGGACCCTGAATGCAGAAGACATACAAAGACTAGAAAAAAATGAGGCTTGTATACGCCATTAAATGTGCATCATCAGTGTGCACATACAACGAATTGAAAATATATTAAAAGGAAAATCGGACATAAGGGGAATAAGACGAAATGTGGAAAAGGGAAGACTGTACTGGTATGAGCATGTGATGCATATGGATAAGGACAGCTGTGTAAAAAAGGGTTGATTACTTAAGGTAGTTTTTAGAAGAGAGATTCAGAGAGAAATGGACCTCAGGACTTTGAATCTCACAGAGATGACAAAGGACCAGGACAATTGACTATATGTAGCACTTGAGAAGATCTGCCCATGTTAGTGAAACTAAGGTTCTGAACCCCTTGCATAATTTACTCACCAAACCTTCTTCTTTATCACTTACCTAAATGCAGTGCTCTGCTGCTGTGATTAAATGATACTTCTCATAACTAAGATCCACTTCACTCAACTTCCATCCTTCTTTCATATCATTGATTCTCTCCACCCATATTTTACATTGATCACATAGTTTCAGTTCTGCATTGGAATGAATTTGGTAGATGGAAACTGAAAGAAGCCTCTCTCTCTCTCTCTCTCTCTCTCTCTCTCTCTCTCTATATATATATATATATATATATATATATATATATATATATATATATATATATATATATACCGGAGTAAGCACATGAAATGTGCAACAAGGTGGAAAAAAGAGTACTCAAATACCAGAGGTAGAGTAATATGCTTTATTTAAAAGCAGCAGAAATATAACAAAAAAACCGTTACTCTGAGTTTCACGTTCCCGTTCATCGGACAGTTTTGTTAGAATGTCCGATGAACGGGAACGTGAAACTCAGAGTAACGGTTTTTTTGTTATATTTCTGCTGCTTTTAAATAAAGTATATATATATGTATATATATATAAATTTAAGGAATGGAGGAAACGCATGTTATAATTGCATACTTTATTCCTACATATGTTTCAAAGGATTACAACCTGTGTGATCCATAGGGATCTGTGATATTAAAATTGTAACCTTCTCTTCAGGGAATGCATGGGAATCATCTTAAACGTAAGACATTATGACCGAGTATGAAAACAATAGATGGATAAGGTTATGACGTGATTCACTTGAAAAAAAACGTTAGAAAATTGGATGCTACCGGATAGTGGGTTGGACATCCGGTAGCGTCCAATTTTCTAACGGTTTTTTTCAAGTGAATCACGTCATAACCTTATCCATCTATTGTTTTCATACTCGGTCATAATGTCTTACGTTTAAGATGATTCCCATGCATTCCCTGAAGAGAAGGTTACAACTTTAATATCACAGATCCCTATGGATCACACAGGTTGTAATCCTTTGAAACATATGTAAGAATAAAGTATGCAATTATAACATGCGTTTCCTCCATTCCTTAAATTTTTAAATATACTCAAATACCCAAAATTTCAAGGAGTTCCTGCCTTAAAAACAGGAACTACACCACAGTTATTTTGTGTTCTTTGCTACATTGGTTTCTATTAACCCATTTATTCTATCCGAAGAATTTTTATTCATTAAGATAGAAGAAATACATATAATTAAATATATATATATATATATATATATATATATAATGTATTATATATTATCTATGGTTATGCATGTGTTTATATTTGCACTTTATGAAAGTCTCAAGCTGCAAACAGCGATGTTGTCATTTCTGGTGTCAATAAATCATCTACTTGCTTCATGCCTTTGAAGACAGGTGAAATTAAGAGATCCCTCTCTTTAAAAACAAGTAAAGGTTAGCAACAGGAAAGGTATCTGGCTATGAAACAATACCTCAATAATGTGTATTTGTCTAACCCATAGTAGCATGGAAAATGGACATAAAATGAATTAGTCATAAAATGATTTAAGTGAATTAGAATCTCCTATACTTTCTGAATCTCTTATACTTTCCTTATCACTCTCATCATAAATGTTATAGAGAATGTAATGAGTTAATAAATATTACTAATTCTTTTTCTTTTATAGGAGTTGCAGCACTATACAAAGGTTTGGGGCCAACATTATTACGGACATTTCCCTCCACTGGAGGCCTGTTCCTCACAGTTGAGTTGACCAAGAAATACATGGGTCTCACTGCCGATTATTTCCATTTGTGATAATCCTTGTAACTCTGCTAAATTGTAGTTCACTGAATACACTGCAAGACCTAAAAAAACAAAAAGCATTGTAAACATGTTTTTGATCTGAAAGCTAAACAATATATTCATGAATGAACCAAAGAAGGATCCCATAGGTGTTCACTCGATTTGCTAGAAATAGCAGCTAAATTTCTCTTAAATCACTATCTACCATAAAAATAATAGTAAATACACAATGGCTGGAGAAAAGTTGGGATGGTCACAACTGGAACACTTTTAAATCATAAATTTGCTCCATCAGAGCTAAACAATAACAACAACATTTATGGGATTTTTTCCAATAAAGAGATGATTATTTTTGTTTACAACATATCTGTAAAATAAAATTGAATATATGGAGATTTTAATAAAAGCTGTTTATAAATGGAGTTTTTTAAATTACTTTTTTATATTTTCATTGCCATGGCTGGTAATAGTGAGACATGTTTTTATTGAGTCCAAAATATATATATAATCATTAATGGCTCATTGGATCACCATGTTTAGACTAAGCCAATAAGGGAACTGCTAGGTCACTACTCAGTCTGCTAGAAATAACTATATCTCCCTTAAATCACACTCTATTTTCTTAAACAATTGAAGAACACAAAGGATAGTGTTATATCCTTATGGAGAAATGAATACACTACAACAGTGTAATCAGTACATATTGTAAAGCTGAGTTTGTGAGTGTGTGTGTGTGTGTGTGTTGCATATATAGAAATCCACACCTTACAAGACAGCGATTTGGGAGTTGCACCAATGGATTCCTCATGGTCAAAAATGCCTGGAATCAGCCATTTATTATTTTTTTTCTTCCTTCCTAACAGGTGAATTTTTGCATTAAAAATAATTTTAAACCATAACTTCTAACAATTTTTAAGTCGGAGCATGAGTTAAGTCCCCTTCTAGCGACGGTGTAAAGACAGACAGACAGAGAGAAAGACAGCAGATTTTTTAAATTTCATCTTTTCAGTGAGTGATACACAATATAAACGATATTCTCTGTTTCTCCACAACTAATTTCTAAATTTGCTGAATCCGTTGCTCTACTCATAGCGAGTAGACACGCTCCTTCGCAAACGATCAGCTATTATTTTGTAGACAATGTTACGAAACTGTTCATGTTTGGTTTTTATTCTTCTTGTGAACATCATTTCTGTGGGAGACTTCCCTGAATTTGTATTTGGAATAGAAGTCACTCTGTATATTCTTAAGAAATTTGACAGTGCTTCATCATGACTTAATTCATTCGCTTTTTTTAATGCTCTCTTAAAGGTGTCCACAAATCTTGTTCCCTGCCCGTTTGACCTCAGGTGGTGGGGTGGAGTGAAAATATTCTTTATCGCATGCCTTTTACAGAAGTTTTTGAATCCACACCCAGAGAACTGTGTTCCATTGTCTGAAGTCCAGTCCCTTGTCTGATCGAATTTTTCATCAACTCTGTCTGTGAAATGATGAAGACCATACTAAACTCTTATACCCTACCAAAGTGCAGTGGCTGTCAAAAGGAAACTGTTTTATGATAATCATATCTCTCTTTGAAGATACTCCACTATCCTCTTCATTGATGGCTGCAAGGTGTGATATCTTTTTCTTTGTGATATATTCACAAAATTAAATGATTTGAATAAGTTATTGCAAGGAAGCAGAAACACTCTCATTGACTGTAAATCATTTATCACTACCTTCATTTCGAAATTGGTGTTGTATAACACTTTCAAAACATCAATTCCATCAATTTCCACAACTTGATTCTTTGAAAGATGAATTAGTTGATGAAGATTTAATTACATATTGCAACTATTTACAATCATTGCATGATAACATGGTGGAGCAATTTCAAGATGTTGTTGCGCAGAATATTCCAAATTGGTATAGCAATCCACTTGAGGTCAATGCAGCCAATAGCGAGGATGATGTTCTCTACGAATTGATAGAATTACAAAATGACAATGACGCCACAATGCGATATCGCCGTAATGGCAAAGAAGGTTCGTGGTACCATCAGAGTATATTGAATTCCTACCCCAGTCTGTGGAAACATCAGAAATTACTTTTGCTTGCCTTCCCTACTTCATGCCTGGTTGAATTTGGTTTTAACCATGTTGGAACTTTATTTTCCCATAAAAGAATTGGACTGGATGTAATGCAACGAGGAGACTTGTGACTAAAGTTGACAAGTTTGAAACCGAATGTATCTGCACCAGACACATGGTTCTCATTAAAAAGTTTTATTCTTTTCCTTTATAATACAATCACTAATTATTTTTGCATCGGTAGTTCTGATCAATGGTTCATTTGGGGAAAATGAAAATCAGTGTAAAAGAAAGTGCAAGTTTCCAGAAGTTAATTTGTCTGAAAAATATAGAGTTAACATTAGAATTTTATTGACACTAATGGTAAAACTAAACCCACAATAAGGAATTTGTAAACAACCTCATATTTAGTACAAACAGCACTAACAGGGCAACGAGTCTACGATATAGTGTGTCGAACGATACAGATGGGGGCTTGAGGATTTTGTGTTGGAGTTTTTTTTACACAGGTGGGTGATGGAGCATTTTTTGGCCGATAGGTAGGTGATATTGCAATTTGGCGTGAAAAGTTGGGGAAACACTGGTCCATGGTCTGTTTGCAATAAAAAAAACTTCTGTCATGCAGAAACCTGTGAAATTTTTTAACTGCAAAAATAATTGCTGGGGCCTCTTTTTCAATTTGACTATATCTCTTCTCTGCTGCTATTAGCGAGCGTGAAACATGAATCACTGGTTTTGTACTTCCATTTTCGTATTTATGAAGCAGAACTGCACCTAATCCATACTTGGAAGCATCAGATGCTACAATGATGTCTATTTTGGGATCATAATGTGCTTACAACAAGCTTGATATTAGAATTTTTTTTATTTCTTCAAAAGTTTTCTAGCATTTAGTGGACCAATTCTATTTTACTCCTGTTTTTAATAAGTCGTTCAATGGAGCTTTTAACTTGTGCATTTTAGGAATGTAGCTTTGACAATAGTTTGCCAACCCAAGAATTGCTTGTAAAGTTGGTATATTTGTCACCACAGGCATATTCCTTATTGCGTCTGTAATTATTGTTATTTTTTCAGAGAGATCTTGTCTTCTCTTTTCCTTTCATGTACTGTGTATGGAAATTGTGAGGCACTCGGCAAGTGCTAATCACTTTTCCTACATGTCTGCCCGCAACGAGTCAAGACATCTACCACTTTTATCAATTATTTGCCCTAACTACTTAATTTAGGGGAGAAAGAATTCACATTTTTCTTCACTCAAAATGAACCCAAAAACTTTAATTTTCTTAAACACATGTAGTGACGTCATTTTGAGGGTCTTCAGCACGCATGTGCAGGGTTGGAATCGTGCAGAAAACTAACAGCAGCAGAGTTCTCTGGTATCTCAGACTCGAGACGCAGCCCCTGAACTAGGCAGACGTGTTCTCAGCAGCTCTCTGTTCGCCTCTGCTGCTGACCGTTATTTGACCAGCTCCATTGTAGCTGGACTAGTGTGAAGAATGCCTTCACAAAGTATGATTGACTCTGACTTAGCTGCTTCCACACCAGACCTGGCTACTGATTGTCCCGAGGTGTACATTTTTGTACATACAGAATAAAAGGATTGTTTTTATGTTCGAATGTTTCCTTGTTCTGCTAATTTTCCTCAAACATTGTTGTAAGGAATTGTGTAGGACCCTTCCAGTGCCAACCAATATTTATCATCTTACACACAGCTTTTATGTGTTCCACATGCTGTTTGCAAGAATTACTCTTGATCAAAATTCCGTCCAAGTACGGGATTGCAAATTCATAATCAGATAACATAGTATCCATGATTTGCTGAAATATTGCTGGTGACACTTTTAATCCAAAAGGTAATCATGTGTATCTGTACAATCTTCTGTGTGTATTTATTGTCAAATACTTTGAGCATTTTTCATTTACTTTTATCTGTAAAGACACTTCAGATAGATCTAATTTGGAAAAAACATTTTTTCACCATTTTACTTTGAAAAAATGTCCTCTGAAGTCAGAAGTGGATGGTGGTATGTTTTTAAGCAGTTGTTCAATCTTGCAGAGAAACAGGCATACAGCCTAATCTTATTATTATTATTTTTTAATACATACCATGGGTATTGCCCACTTCATGTAATCCATCTTTTTGATGACTCCACTCTTTTTGAGTCTGTCCAACTCTTCATTTACGGTTTCAATTGCCGTGAACGGTACTTTTCTGTTTGCTGTAAATACAGGTACGGCGTTTTCACCTACTTCCGTTTTTCTACATAGACCTAAATCCTTTGAATAACACTTGCAGCAACATGTTTTTCAAATTTTTCTTCAGTTCTTCCGAAGACTTGTTTTTAACGGGACAACCATTTATGTTATTGCAGTAAAGATTTATGGGGAGGTGCTATAAATAAATAGCTCTAACCAATCTGTGCTGAACAGATTGATTGTATTGTCCACAACGAATAATTTTGCTTTGCATGTCTTTCCTACATGTTTTGCCCATGAACTGTAATTTATCACCTATTACACCCCACGCTATTTTCGTTGTTTTACGTAATCTCGGTTTACCAATTTTTTTCCAAGTTTCCACATTTATAATCGAGATGTCACTACCTGTGCCTAACTGTAATTTGGTATTCACGTCATTTATTTTTATGTGCATGGATTTTCTTGTTTTTCCATCACAATAACTCCACTGAAAACACCTTAGAACTTTTTGTATTTGAACCTCTTAGTCTTGTTCTACAATGAGAACTCATGTGTCCCAGCTTCTGACAACTATAGCACTTTTTGTTTTCAAAGACAATCTTTTTGTAGTGTAGGCTTCCACAACCATAACACAGATTGGAGCCTGGCACTTTTTTTTTTATGCATCCCGGGACAACACATTTGAATTTTTGCAGAGTCTTTATCTTGTAATTTTTTCACATCATGTTTAAATTTACCATAGTCTGACATTCTTCTATGATTGTCTGTAGAGATAAATCCTGGTTCGCTTGCTCCATTTTCGAGAGAATCCTTGCTTGAATTTCTCTATCTTCAGGTGCTGTAAGTCCTTGCATGAAGATAAGTGATTTGAACATATCCTGAGTGAGATACCGGAGTTTGAAATTTTCACACGTACGGTTGACTACACTGGTGTAGGTGATAAAATCATCCTCTTCATTTTTTGTCAAGTTCCAACACTCCATTCTGGTGTTGAATAATGAACTTCTATCACAAAAAATTTTTGAAAGCAGTTCCATGGGTTCTTGGAAACCAATCTCACTCAACTTTTTGGGCAGAATAAAGTTAAAGTAACGCTCAGGTTTGGAAAGAGCTACCTTGCGTAGTAAAAGCCTTACTTTCTGCTCTTCCAACCATGACTTGCACTCGTTAAAAATTTCCTTGTATCTTCTATAATACCTGGATTATACATAAATTCAGAAATTGTGTTAGTCATGCCATCTGATGTAAACAAGCTTACTGGATTTTTGGACTTTGCTGACTGTAATTCAATTAATTGCTGTTGTTGTTGTAGTATTTGTTTTTGCAACTCCTGTAGTTGTTCCTGTTGCTTCTCTTGAAGCTGTACTACTGCAGCCAATAGGTTTTTCCATGACGCAGAAATTGTCAAATAACCAATATGAGTTTCAAACGATCCTCGTCGCCAGATGTTATATCCTTATAAACAAATACACTGCAACAGTGTAATAACAATATAATCAAAGCAAACGGCAATAACTACATGGAACGTAATCTCTTCAGAACCAACAATCCAACACGCTAACTCAAATTGTGAACTTTGAACTATCAACACATGAACTGTGGAGCAAGCACGAACTTTTTCTTTATTTGCCACACTGGGCATAACGAAGAGGGGACAGTACACAGATAGACAAAACTTAGAGAACTTGTGTTTTCCTTTTTTTTAAAATTCCAATTAAAAATTGATTTCGATTTAAAATTAATAAAATTATAAATAAATATTTACACATATCACGTGAAAGTTACCTGGGCTCATAGGCCTACCACCGTTGACTAACGTTTCCCTCTATTCTGGTTGGATGGTTGAGCTTAGCCGGCTCCATTCATCCTCAACTTTCTTTCCACAATCTGCCATCTTTTACGAAACATGCTATTGCATTGACCATGACAGAGAAAACTGAGTAGAGAATCTGTATCAAATTTTGCCAAAAACTTGGCAATACCTGCGCAGAGGCCTACGCAAAGTTTTCAAAAAGTTTTCATTGTTCTCGACACAATCAAGGAAATTTTGTGCAACTGAAACCCGAGTGTCTTTTTGGTCAGCTGAAAGCAGTTTTGGCTCAAACTTGGCAGACATGAGCCTCATACCCTGATCTTCAGTGATAATGGACTGAACTGAACAGTAACTGATCTGCACATTCTCTGATAACTCATGGCTGGTGATTCGACAATTTTCCCCTCACTGTTGCATGCACATCTGTGATGTTTATCTCAGTTCTGCTGGTTGCAGGTCTCCCGGAATGTTTGTCAATATCGACATTTTTTTGGCCATCTTGGAAATGTCCGAACCACTCATACACTTGTGTGTGGCTCATACACTCCTCTCCATACACTTTCTGAAGCTTTGCATAGACCTTTGTCATGGTCAATGTGATGATCAAATGCTGCACACCTTTCCAAACACTGCTGTAAACAGCGGAAGTGAGCTAGAATGTTAAAACTTAGTGTGCATGCACAACAGAGTTTAAGGTCAATTTTTGCCAAACGGCTTTACTCTGTGTGCCTTAGCTTCATTACTATGGCAACAGTCCGGATACTTATTGATCAGACCTGAATATCTAATACATAACCCAATGTAATTTTAGATGGTAGTGCATGAATTGAGAAAATTATGGTTGCTATTTCTAGTAGATTGATCAATTGTGTAGAAGCTCTTTTGAATGCCTATATTGTTTGGTGATATCCACAGTGGAGGTGGTTTTGGTTAAAGCATGAGAGTTGCTCTTATAGACTTGACCACAATGGAGGTGGACTTGGTCAAAACGTGACAGTTACTGTTTTTCCTTTTACTGTAGTTATCACATTGTAACCAATTTTATATGAAATGAAGACATTTTTTAAAATTGAATCTATTAATTTCTCTCTATCTGTATTTATTTTGTGTTTGTGTGTGTGTATTAAAAGAATGTTGTTTAAAATGGATTTTTTTTTCCTTTGAGCTTGCACTTATGTTAAACACTCTTTCAGATGTAGGGCTACAAGTAATCTATAGAATCCCACTTCTTTTTACTATATTTCAGTAACAATACTGAGGTAAACATAGGATCTTATTTAAATATTGAACCTTAAGTGAAACAACTGGCTGTATCAACAATAGAATCTCTTTCACACACAAAACTGTAAACCTTGAACCATTGAAGGAGCTTCTATGTGGTTGCTGAACCAGCAATAAACAACAACTAAGTCTCATGAATTATACATAGATTGAAACAAGTAAAAGATAATGCATAAATAAATGGACTGTCGCTACAGAACCAAAAACAAAGTTAAATAAGCTAGTCTTCAATACTCTGTGTCTAGATAAAAAAAAATGGAAGGTCACAACTGATTTCTTTTATAGCTAAATTTTCTTTTTAAACATACCCTGTACAAATGAAAAAAAAATTTTACTCAACCCAAGTAAACTAGAGCAACCAGAGTTATGTACCTTGGTCAGGAACAAAATCATCTACCTATAATATAAAAGCTATCATAATTGTCATAAAGCTGTAAATGTTAACTGCTATATTAAATCTTACGGATATATTCATAGGTAAATAAATAAATATATCAAAATATATATCAGAAGAGGATGCATATGCACACCTTGTAAGAAATAAAGTGTTTTTAATTTTTTTTTTTTCACATTTAGTGTTTGGTTTGCAGAAATATTTTGACAAGACTACATTATCCCATCATTACACATACAATGTGCATACAAGTATTTATGTGTGTGTGTGTGTTTTAAATTTTGTTTGTAAACTGATCATCAGGATGACAATTAACTTTGATGCACTGCAATTTTGGTTTGTTTCAGATCAGGGTATGTCTAATGCCTTCTTCCTGCAACAGACAACAAGAGAATTCTTAGCTCAGAGTAATCCACATAATACACTATCTATTGATCTGAAGGAGGTCTCTGACAGGGTACCATGCTCTATAGTCTGGTAGTCTTTTAGAAAACAAAGTGTTGATGAATGGCTTATAAGAGTGGTGCATGTTATTAGCAACACAAGGATTAACCATGAGTTCTATGAGGAATTTACAGTTTAAGTTGTTCTTTGAAGCTCTGTTCTCAGCCCACCACTATCAATTATAGTTCTTCAGCTCACAAGAGAGGAATTTATGATCAGATGTCTGTAGGAACTGTAATATGCAGTAGGCTTAGTTATTATAACTGAATCTGTGGAAGATTTAGAGAAGAAATTCCAGGCAAAACTTTGAGCCAAGAGGCCTCAGAGCAAGCTTAGCAAATACTGAAGTTTTAATAAGTAAGAAGGAGGACTGAACCCTGCTGCATTCAGAGAAAAGGGTGAAGTTGGTGTGCAGAGGAATGGCAGTAATTACAATTTGGTGTACATAATGTAAACTACAGGTGCACATCAGAAGTAGTGGGATCCCAGACAAGTTGACAGAGAAATAAAACGTTATATATAGCAGATGCACAGGTGTACTTAGTAGTTAGAACACTAGTAACATAAATTCTTTAAAATTCTTAGGTCTGTATCTCTCAAAGTTATGTTTTGTGTGTGTGTGCATACACACATGTTTGAGAGAGATTCTCTCTCTAAAACAGTTTTTGTTTTTTGCTTTATCTGATGTTTCGTTACAATTAAAGTGCAGGAGTTGTCTATGAATTATATGTATGGATTCTGTGATTTTGGGAAAAATTATTTAAGTGCCTTGTGACAAAATAGGCTTAATAACCACTAGCCTAGGTGAGCAAATCAGTAGTAGAGGAAGGTAACCTGAACATATCAGAGTTAATAAGAACAGAGTGGAAAATGCTCAGGAAGCTATTAACTTCACTGGCAACAAAGAGATTCTCTTTTTGAATCAAAGACAAATTGTATGATATTTGTGTGTGTTGTGTTGTTGCTGCATGAGAATAAAACATGGGGCTTGATGTGGAGAATGTGCAAAGGCTGGAAAACAAGTATGTTCCACTGGGTATGTAATGTTAGTGTATGTGAATTGATAAGGCCCTAGTGGATTTAAGAGTGGGTTTAAGAGGATTCAGCAGAACAGTGCAAGAGAGAAGATAGCACTGGTATGAACATCTTATGCACATGGATGATGACAATTAAGAGAAGAAGTGACAGGAGATCCAAGCAGAAGACCAAGGAAGAAAACATAAGCAAAAATGGTGAAAGCTGATTTTAGGATGCTAAAGAACATAACAAATTGTGAAATGCCTACTTTTTCTTGCAGGATTGAGTTAGATGGGTTGTCACAATCTGAACCAGTTCTTATTTGGAAATGTTGCCCTCTTAGATTGGGAATCACATCTCATTCACTCATTTCATTTTGCAGCCTGATTTTTATGAGTGGCTGTCCTTCCTATCATCAACCACGTTACAAAGTGTACTGGATACATCTTATAATGGCATCAATACCACAGAAGTTGCCTTGTTCACAGAAAGACCAAGGAATTCTCTCTGCATTACACTATATCCACTTGTTCATTCACTAGCATCAAAAAGTTTGTCTCATCCCTCAGAAGACCAAAGTGCGTTCCTTCATCTCCAAGTTGTCTCTGTACATTTATTTCACATCCAATAACATATCTAGATACATCACCAGAGTAATCTGTGAATGGTCTACAGAGATACCTTTCCCTACATTAGGCTTTATTTCAATACTTATAGGCCAACACATTCAGCTTGTTGCCAGCCAGAGGACTGGTGGTTATTGACCAGGAAGTTCTTAGTGACAGTAAAAACCACTGGGTATAGAAGCTGCTTCTGACATATTTCTATGTTTACATTAAACAATGCAAGCTGTCACTTTTCAGTCACACTACAGTGATTAACTATTTTCAAATGGGATGGTCTTGCACTGAATACCTTTGATCATAAATATTAGCAAAGGGGACTGAGGAAAAATAGCTCAACACAGCATTTTGGTGCTGCATAAAGGTTCCCATGCTTGAACCATGTTTAAAACGCCCAGCACACTCTGCAAAGAGGTTTGTGTTAGGAAGGGCATCCAATCCATCCATCGAAACCATACCAGCATGGAGAACAGAGTTAATAAGAGAATTTCAAGTCAAAGATTAGTAGTGTTTTGTTGTGTATAGAGAATTTCATGTCCTGTAGGTTGATAGTGGGAGCAAAGTATTGTTTGACGCCAAAAGAAACTGACACTATTAATATCAAAAGAGTTGGTTTTATTTGTTTTCTGTATTACCAGAGTGACACATTACAGAATTTAAATAAAAGAGAGAGGGGTGAAGAAAGGAGAAAAGACAGATCTCTATGAATATTTAGATAGTGGTAAAGATGAATTCTTATAGATGATGCTTGGATGCCCTTTCTGTTGCCAATATTTGATAGCTGGATAAGGCGGCAAGCTGGTAGAAACATTAACACACCAGGCAAAATGCTTAGCAGTATTTCATCTGTCTTTACATTCTGAGTTCACATTCCGCCGAGGTCAACATTGCCTTTCATCCTTTTGGGGGTGATAAATTTAAATTATGTACCCCCTCCCCAAAAAATTTTGGACCTTGTGCCTAGAGTAGAAAAGAATATTTGATACCTGCATGCTATTTCTGTTGCCAAACTTACACGCACAAAGAAATCAGATTGAACATTACCACATTTTGAAGATAGATAGCCTATCTAGGTTAGCCAAGTCGAACTAGTTGTCTAGTTGGTTAATTAATAAGGGACTCTCCTTAGTTCCAAGTTATCTTTGTATCTGTGAATTAGCAACTTCTTCCTCTGGCTCAGAAGCATTCCACTTTGGCATTTAGCATTTTCGTTACCCAACAAATTTCATGTTTGATTTGTATTCAACCAGCACTAACACCTTTTCTTAACCCTTTAAGTCCCAGAGTAATTAAATTTCTGAATATTTTAGATTTTTACAGATGATTGAAAATAGGTTAAAATGAAATAAATAATTATTAAAACTCCTTTACTTCAAATAGAAATATTCGGTGTCCTATAAATAGGACACTGAGACAATGTGATATAGCTTATTTAATGTTCTCATTTAGTGTCCTATTTTTAGGACAGTGGGACTTAATGGGTTAATATACACAGTCAGCTGATACTTTTACTGACCAGTCACTCTTTCATCTCTCGTGTTGTTTTGAGAGCAATATTTTGTTTTAGATTCATTTATATTTTAGTACATTGGCATAGAAGAGTTCCTGTAGACAGCTAGTCTTAAACTCTTCTGTTGAGACCAGGAGAATAGGGGATTGGGTTAGAATTAGGTCAAAATCCTATCTGGGTCTCACCTTGCAGACATCTCTGTACATATTTACACAGCTCTTACAAACTATCTACACAAGTTTTTTTTAGTAATCAGACTATAGAGTGTAGTACACTGTTGAAGACCTTCTCCAAATCAGTGAATGCTTAGTGTAATGGGTTGCACTTTACTAAGAACAACTCCTGTAGTCATTGGTACTCCAAGCTCCATCTCATCTTAGCTAATTTTCTTCTTAATTAGTTGTGCTATATTCTTTTTGTTAGTGGTCCATCTGTTTGATGTTCCTCTTATTTTCTTTCTCTCTTAGTGAACCGCTTTTGCCCTTGTAGCAGTTAATGATGATACTGCTATACCAGTAGTTTGAAATGGCCCCTTTCTATATAACTTGATTGCCTACATCAGTGGTTCTCAACCATTTTTTGCCTATGGATCCCTTTGATCCCAATTTTACTCAGATGGACTCTCAGTCATTTGATGTTTAAAATCCCACTATACTTTGTATTCTTTTACTTGTTTCAGTTATTTGACCACAGCCATGCTGGAGCACTGCCTTAGGCAAACAAATCAACCACTGGACTTATTTTTAAAGCCTGATATTTATTCTATCAGTCTCTTTTACTGAACTGCTAAGTTACAGGGATGTAAACACATTAACACCAGTTGTCAGTGAAAGGTGGACAAACACACACACATATATATATAACTAATTTTTTTAAATGGAGGAAAAAAGACCAAAAAAACAATGCGAGGATGTAGTACATGCAAAGTATTAATGAGACGCTCAAAGAAGGAAAGAAAGAGTGGTTGTTTTATGTTTCAAGCATAGTTCTTCTTTGGAAACAGGAGACAGGAAAGTCCAAAAGAAAAGGAAGAGGGAGAAAAAAATCACCAACATTCCATGTGTAGTTACATTTTTGAAATGACTGGAAATAGATGGATAAAGAGAATATGCTTTCTGGGACAGGAGAGTGTAATAACTGGCTTCTCTCAGTTTCCATCTGCCAAATCCACTCACATGGCTTTGGTTGACCTAAGGCTATAGTAGAAGACACTTGTCCAAGGTGCCATGCAGTGGGACTGAATCATGTGGTTGGGAAGCAAGCTTCTTACCACACAGCCATGCCTGTGCCTATGTTGTATTGTAGAAGTAAAATTAATTTGTTATTATTTTTAACAACAAAATCTTATATGGATCCCAGTTGAGAACCACTGGTCTACATGATGATTAGTATATGTCCTATTTCATCAGATAGTTTCACCATTACATTGGTTATCCTTGAGGCCCAACTGCTTTCTTGCATTTGTACCCCTATGCCTATCTCAATTGCATAGCAGTTACTTGGAATAGTCCTTCCTTCTCCCATTTATTCTCCTCTAAGTAACACTTCCATACCTCCTTCTTATTATTATTGGTGAGACTTAATATTCATAACCATCTATTTAATCGATTCCTTACCAAGTATGAGGCCTCTCTGACTTGCATGTTCATAGTTGATGATAAAAAGGTTGGCTTGTTTCTTGAAGTTAGTTTTGCAAATGGTTTGGTCATATGCATCACAAAACTCCAAGAATCTTGAACCATCTTTATTCCAAGTACCATAACCCTAACCTCCATATACACTGGAATAACCAGCATAAGGTAGCTCAACATACCCATTAAAGTTCCCAGTCATAACAAACTCAGTCTTTTATCCTAGTTTGCAAGGTCTCATAGAAATGGCCCTTTTAACAAATCATCTTGATTGTGGTGCATGTAGAGACCCCTGTTCCCGATATCTTACCTCTGACTAGTCTTAATCATTCAGTCACATACTTTAATTACTTTATCCATTCATTATGAAACCAATAATAAATTTACTTTACCAACTCCTGCACTGTTACTCACCCAGGAGAATTTTTGCCTATGTTCCTGGTCTGTGAGCTCCTTGGGACAGGCACCCCCACCATCTTATCTCTTGTACACAGCACTCATTTACTTCCACTCTAAAAGCCTTACAATCTCTGAAGAGAGGTAGCAACTACCAAGTTTTGCACCTGATAAGGTAAGGAGAGTTACCTAAAAGAAAATAAGCTTTGAAACTTGACTTCTACTATTTCACAAGAGCTAAATCTTCTTGCCTCCAATTGTGAAACAAAATTTTAAATTCCCTTAATATAAATCCATTTTGGTAAGAATTACAACAGTAAAAAAGAACCTGTTAAATAGTTTGATTAACATCGTGTTAGAAAATAAAAGATCTGAATTCCAATGCAGTCTTACTGTTTACAATAATTACAGCCAAATCTAGGGTGTTTTATATGAATATTAAAACCGAGTACAATACTTTTATTAGACCTGGAAGGATTAAAAGGATGTTGACTTCGGCAAGATCTGAACTCTGAACTAAATACTGTATTTTGTCCAATGCTTTAATGATTCTACCAATTCATTGCCCAAGGTTTGGGATGGATGGCTACACACACACACACAATCTAGAATCTGGGGAGTCTAGGTTCTGTCCATGTTGGCAAAGGTAAAATCCATTTTTTATGTACCATGCGCACACACACACACACACACATCGTGTGTGCAGGAAAAAGGGCACATAAAAATGACCAGAAAATACGACTGATTGTAAAACGTAGAAGTAGAGAGAGAGTGAGAGAGAGAGTGAGAGAGAGAGAGAGAGAGAGAGAGAGAGAGAGAGAGAGAGAATGTGAGAGATTGAGGTTAATCTATTGAAAATCCAAATTCTAGCAATAACTTATCTGAGAATTTTAGATATGTAATTTTAAAACACAAACGAAGCTTTCCAAAATCAAACAACTACTAGGTAGAATTTAATATGATTAAATAAATTGTTTCGAAAGAACAACCATAGTTAAAGGTACAGATGCCATGTTGTTGACGATAAGGCGCAGAGGAAGCCATGGTTAAATGGTAAGGAATAGTGGCGGGGGAGGTTTGAATGAAATATATGCAATCAATTATTTTTTCAGTGGTACGTCACTCACAGACATTCTTTCTATAACACCAACAGTTTTTTTATACACACTCTTTCACATACGAGAGGAGTACAAAAGTTATTCGCTGAGACGAAGAACGATTTTGCAAGTACATCTATCTTTATATATATATATATATATATATTATTATTAAAAAATGGCAAAAAATCATATATTAATTAATATCGATTAATTACCAGGAAGCTAGCACATTTAAAGAATCAAAGAGATACAGAAACAGTATCTGCAATCTCAGGGGATTAAAGTACATTTTTATATATGACGTTGACCACTAACGTGGACATTTAATGTGCTAGAAATAGATATATATATATATACACACACACACACACACTTAACTAAAATATAAACGATCAGATAGAAAGAATACATGACTCATATCAGGATCGGAGAAGCACTGGAATACAAATCAAACTTTAAAAAACTTTTCTTCCAGTTATAATATATATATTAGTTATAACAAAATAACAATAATTAGAATACCTTGAATAATAAATAAATAAATAAATAAAGCGATTTTAGAATCTATTTTTCTTTTCATTCTTTTCTGACAATACAGCAAGCATGACATAAAAATACATTTAAAATAGCAAATGTCGATAGCAACTGACTTTTAGGATTCGTTCATTTAACAAACATATTTTGGCTAGATAGGTGGAACCCACACAACGAAGAGCTGCTCGTTAATTACATTTTAAGTTAGAAATAATTCAGTTTTACATATTCCTTTAGGTTTGCAGGTAATGGAAGAGAATCGATAGAATGCAAGGATTTAGTTTGGCGAAGTCGGGTTCTGATGATTTGGCGACAAAGATGTCCCAATTTTTTAGGTTTGTTTTTGGTAAATCTCACAAATGACCAGTAATCAAATACTTCGTCGATTAAATTTTGAACAATGGGACAATTAGCAAACAGATTTTTGTAGTAAACTCGACTAGTTTTTTCAAGTTTTGCCCCCCACAGCACCAATAAACGAACCACACTCTTATAGAGGTTAAGGAATTCTTCTGATGTTTGAAGAATGCTTTGGTATAGATTCATGTAGTCCTCTGTTTTCTCTAGGTCTAACGATGCGGGTTCCACTTTATGAACATACCTCATTTCATACATGGACAGGATACTGAGAGCGATACATAAAGGAAGCATAGATTGTTGTCGTCTTGAAGTATCGAAGTTATTTTCGAAATATAAGGAATTAGGTTCGGCTCCCATCGATAGCAACATCTCCATAATTCCAACAAATTTACATTGGTGTCCGAACAATCGAAGTTGGTCGGGATTCTGTTCCAAACAAATGACACCATTGTCAGTCCGTAAGTACTTGACGTTGTTTCGAATCATCTTGAGACTGTGGTTTAAGGCAGTTTCTCCATTCTGGTCACAAAGATTTATAAACTTTGCGGGATAACGCCGAAGCAATCTGTCAACACAGTCTAAATCACCTCTCATGACAGATGTATGCAGAGGAATGAAGCCACTTCCAATACTTCTCTCGCACTGGTGTTTAGCGGGGGAATGTTCAATAATAATTTCCAGGGTTTCAACATCACCGAGTTCGGCGACAAGCTGGAGCGGGGAATCACCTTTAATGTCCACAATAGATAACTGCAAGTCTTTCTTTATCATAAAATTTATAAGATCACGACCTTCTCGAAGATTTATAGCTCCAGATTTCATCGAATCCAAAACGGTGTGAATAAGGCGCCCTTTCGATGTTGGAAGATTAGGGCTGCATCCATTTTCTAAGAAAATCTTAACGAGTTCTGTGTTGCCATTTTTGCAAGCCACTTCCACTGGAGCAAGTGTATTTCCAGGATTCAATGGAGTCACACTAATATCTGTTATGAAATCATTACAAAGTCTTCGCAAATCATCCGCGTCGCCATCCTGTACGGCACGTAGCAGCTGACCATACATTTTCGTTCTAGAGAACCGTTGTTGCCTCCTCCCTGCTCTAGGAATCTGTCTGCAGACTGGTACTATGGCTTGGTACTCGGTTAATTTACTTGCTGCTTACTAACAACCATAATATAAACATTAAGTGGCTGTCAGCCGCTGCTATAATAAAACTTCTCCACCACTACTTCTCGTTATCCGCTAACCGACAGCAAAATCAGAAAATAAACAATATGAATGGCATCAAAAGCGAACAGTTTGCCTCCAAAGTCATCGGAAAAGTATGTGCAAGTGGAAGAATTAGGTTCTGAATAAACTTTTCTACTGAACATTTTTTTTCTTTTTCTTTTTCTTGAGTTGTTCACTTCTGAAATCTTCATGTGTCTTCACAGAATCACAGACATTCCCTTCCTTCAACCTTCACTCATTTCATGATTTCTAATCATACTTTCGTATTTTTGTCACGGAGCCATAAATACATTTTAACAACTTCCTTCAACAAATTTCTGCCAAGGTGTGAAACTAATTTAAAAAATAACTAAATTATCTAAAATTTATTTTATTCTATTAAAAAAAAAACAAGCATAAATAATGATAATAATTTAAAGCGCATTGCTTCATGTCGGAAGAAATTTATAAACAAAACAATTATATTTCTTTTTCTTTACATTTACGACTTGGGAATCGAAACGAAAGATTTTCTTTTAATGATGGGCAGGAAAGGAATGGAGACATAATATTTATGCCTTCCCCATAAATATTAAAGAAAACAGGTGATATGTTAATCGGTTCCATTTAGATATCGAAACCTAGTCATGGATTTTTCAGTTGGACCAATGATATTTAATTCCTATGCGATATTCCACTACATCTAGACGAAAATACACACACATCTCATTCACATATTAAATAATCACAATTAATTAGAATCCAATAAGTAATTTTAAAAATTATTCTGTTTTAAGCCATTTTTACTAAAACTTGGCACCAACATAAGAAACAAAATTGTTGCAGACCAAAATTATGTCGATGTTCTTTGAAACGGAAGTGAATGTTTGAGTAAACGCAAAGCTTCGAGGTTTGGCAACAAGCATCGACAAACATTGGCAGTGAACAACAATAACAAATAAAATTAAAAAATAAATCACGCAGAAATCGATTCACATAATCGATGATAATGAAACAAGAGTTATCTTATTTTGCTATCATGATGATATTGAACATATATATCAAATAAATCAGTTGTTGGTGAAGGTTTCCTCATTTTTGACTCTGGCAAAATTTTATGGCTCCAGTTTACAAGAGAAATAATAAAAGGAAAAAGAAAGTAAAAACGAACAACACTGTCGCCATTATCCATTCATTACATTTAATACACACCAAATACTTTAGAGGGTGGGGAATGTCTCAAGGATTAACCAGGTGAATATCAGTCTAGACTGTTTGTGGAAAAATGTACCTCGGCTGTTGTTGATGTTGTTACTGTGTTGTCTAGTTTCCTACCACACCCTTAGGTCAGCTCTGATTATGCTGGATTATTTCGTCAAAATTCCTCCCAGTTGTAACTATCTGTCTTTTAAATTTTTTTCAGACATATACTAATTAAAATCTTATTAAGCAATGTCCCACCCCAACCGTTTTATTTAAAGACAGTAAGGTGTAGTTTGAGGGGGGATTTTAACTGCTATTTCTAGCATATCAGGTGACTCTATACAAGATCTTCCGTGGGTGGTAGACGAGAATTTAACAGGATTCTTTACCGTAGATTATAGGGAATTATGAGAATCGTTGTTGTTCGAGTTTGGCTTTCATCAAGCAAATCTTTGATAGAAGACACTCCAACTGTGGCTACCTTGTCTTCTTGTTCCTTTTGGAGTATTGTATACCTTGGAATATCTTCTCTAGTGTATCTTTTTTTTTTTAGACAATAAGGTGTAATTTGCTCCTTGTGGAGCATTGCTCATTGGCTCATATACATATATCCCTCAGAGCATTATATTTAAAGAAATAACACCATCTTTGTTAGGAACAAGGTCCTTGCTTCTTTGGACTCTCAGCTCCAGATGGAGTTAGGGACACTGTCATAACGTAGGGAAGCATATTTCCTAATGACCTACAGAAAAGAATCTTGCTAAAGTATTTTTTACCTCCCACCCACATTTGTACCATCTCTCCCTGTCTGCAATATAGGAATTACTTAACTTTTTATTTGTAGGGCCATGAGGAATCCTTTATATTAGTGGACCCCAACTAGTTTTGCACCACAGAACAGCTTCCTGCAAGACAATGTTCTATCGATACTGGGATCACGTATGTAACAAAACCCAATGCATATGTCATCGTCATCATTTAACGTCTGTTTACCTTGCTGGCATGGGTTGGACTAAAAGTTGCTAGCAGGCAGCTACAGAGAGTATATATAATAAATATTTTTACATATATATATATTCAAATTTTGGCTCAAGGCCAGTTATTTTGAGGAGGGGCTAAACTGATTACATCAACTCCAGTGTACAACTGGTACATATTTTATCAACCCCAAGTGGATGAAAGGCAAAATCAACCTCAGCAAAATTTGAACTCAGAGCATAAAGACAGACAAAATGCTGCTAAATGATTTGCCTGGCATGCTAATGATTCTAACAGCAGCTTACTGCCTTAATATATATACATATACAGGGTGGCCATAAAGTCACGCACCATCCTGCAAAATGTGAAATTGCTAACATACCTTTTTTTTTATCTCTTTTAACAACTGCCGATATTACTCACAAACCAATCCTTATTGGATGGAGGCAGATATTGAATGTTTGTAATGGATTACCTACTTCATTGCTAATAAAGCATACTTGATATCTCCCATGGTGTGTGACTTTGTGGCCACCCTGTATATTACGTACTAATTACATATATAACATGTATAATACAACAACACCCTACAGATGGCAAATGTCAATAAAATAAAAATAAATTTAAAGCTTTATTTTTTTCTGTGTTGCCCAGTACAAATAATCCTTGGCTCAATGCTGGTCTATGGTCCAGTCATTGGGGACGTCTGCTTTATGTGACCACTCAATCTATTAGAAATAGTGGTCAAATCTACCCTCAAATCATTCCTCAAATGATTTTAGGGTAGATTTGACCCTCAATGATTAAAAAAAAGTACTTAAATAATTTAGATATATATCTGGGGGAGGGGGGGAGCAAAGAAAAAATATAAGATGAATTGGCAGCAGTAAGGAATGTCGTTGACCATTGATCTGCTTGTTTGATTCCATTGTTATGTGTAATGTGGATTATAAGTCCTTTAACTCTATAGCAGCATCAGTGGAGAAGAAAGGTATGAGATGTGAAAAGGTAGTGTCAAAAACAATTTACTGTATTTCATGGCATAAAAGACAAGCATCTAAGATGCATCCTAATTTCAGCAGCACATATTCAGAAACAAGTTTTTAATGCATTAAAACAGTGATTCCCAATGCAGGGCATACACCCCACTGGTGGGGCCTGGGAAAATTATAGTGGGTGTGGTGCCATAGTTACCAGTCACAAGGTTCTCATTAAAGTGATCAACTTTTTTAACCTTAGTCAATAATGTACTTTTTTTTTTTTGTACTCAGCACTTAATAAAAGAGTTACTGGCAGATTTTTTTTGGGGGGGGGGGATTAAGTAATTGTGATAAAATATTGAAAATAGAGTTGTTGTTTTTTTCTAACCATTGGTGGGGGCATACATTTTTCTGGAAAGTTATAGTGGGACCTGGGGGAAGATAGGTTGGGAAAAACTACAATAAAGTATGTAATATAGGCCCAACTTCACATGTAAGACCTGGGGGTACTTTTGAAACAGGTTTTTATAAAAAGTGTTTCTGCTATGCCATCAAATATGGTAAAGAGTGTGTTATTGTTTAACCCTAGGTCAGCCCTGAGGTCCCATGATTGAAATATATTCTAAATGGGACCGACGTATCTTCTTTTTCAGATGGTGCAGTGAGATTTCAGGAACTTTTTTGGCTGTTATTTCTAGCATGTTGAACAATCACATTGAAGTCTCTTTCTTGGCTTCTAAATAGAGAGGTAATTCACTGAGAAATCACAAATAAAAGAAATGAAGGCTAACCAGCTTGAGTGTCATATATGTGTGTGTGTGTATATATATACGTACGTACATACATACATACATACATAATGCATGAGAATATATATATATGTGTGTATATATATATATATATATATATATATATATATATGTGTTGTTGTTGGCACTCCGTCGCTTATGACGTCGAGGGTTCCCCTGCCGAAGCCACGTGGAGCTTTAGGTGTTTTCGCTCAATAAACACTCACAGCGCCCGGTCTGGGAATCAAATCCGCAATCCTATGACCGTGAGTCCACTGCCCTAACCACTGGGCCATTGCGCCTCCACAATATATATATATCATCATCATCGTCATCGTTTAACGTCCGCTTTCCATGCTAGCATGGGCTGGACAATTTGACTGAGGACTGGTGAAACCGGATGGCAACACCAGGCTCCAATCTAAATTTGGCAGAGTTTCTACAGCTGGTTGCCCTTCCTAACTCAGAGAGTGTAGTAGGTGCTTTTACGTGTCACCCGCACGAAGGCCAGTCAGGCGACACTGGCAACGGCCACGCTCGAAATGGTGTCTTTTATGTGCCACCCGCACAAGAGCCAGTCCAGGGGCACTGGCAACGATCTCGCTCGAAAATCCTATGAAGGCCAGTCAGGCGGTACTGGCAACGGCCACGCTCAAAATGGTGCATCTTATGTGCCACCCACACAAGAGCCAGTCCAGGGGCACTGGCAACGATCTCACTTGGCTTGCCGGGTCTTCTCACGCACAGCACATTTCCAAAGGTCTCGGTCAGTAGTCATCGCCTCGGTGAGGCCCAATGTACGAAGTTCTTGCCTCACCACCTCAGCCCAGGTCTTCCTGGGCCTACCTCTTCCACGGGTTCCCTCAACTGTTAGGGTGTGGCACTTTTTCACGCAGCTATCCTCATCCATTCTCACCACATGTCCATACCAGCGCAATCGTCTCTCTTGCACACCACAACTGATGCTTCTAATGTTCAGCTTTTCTCTCAAGATACTTACACTCTGACGGGTATTCACATTGACATTACACATCCAACGGAGCATACTGGCTTCATTCTTTGCGAGCTTACGCATGTCCTCAGCAGTTACAGCCCATGTTTCACTGCCATGTAGCATGGCTGTTCGTACACATGCCTCATACAGTCTGCCTTTTACTCTGAGTGAGAGTCCCTTTGTCGCCAGCAGAGGTAAGAGCTCTCTAAACTTTGCCCAGGCTATTCTTATTCTAGCAGCTACACTTTCAGCGCACCCACCCCCACTACTAACTTGGTCACCCAGATAGCGGAAGCTATCAACTACCTCTAGTTTTTCACCCTGGAATGAGATAGAAGTTATTTTCTGTTTGTTTACAGTCTTTATTGCACCTGAACATCTGCCACATACAAAGACTAACTTTCTAGTTAACCTGCCTTTGATATTGCTGCACCTCTTATGTGTCCATAGCTTGCACCGGGTACATCTTATAGAGTTACTACCTACTCCTTTTCTACATACTGAGCAGGGCCATCTACCTGCAGGGGTTTGTGTTTTATCTACCTTCCTACTTATTAGGAGTTTGGTTTTAGCTAGGTTGACTCTAAGGCCCTTCAATTCTAGACCTTGCTTCCACACCTGAAACTTCTCCTCTAGTTCTGATAGTGACTCCGCAATTAGTGCAAGGTCATCAGCATAGAGGAGCTCCCAGGGGCAACCTGTCTTGAACTCCTCTGTGATTGCCTGGAGGACTATGATAAATAGGAGGGGGCTGAGGACGGAACCTTGGTGGACCCCTACCTCTACCCGGAATTCATTGCTGTACTCATTTCCAACCCTTACCTTACTGGCAGCATCTCTGTACATGGCTCGCACAGCTCTCACTAACCATTCTTCTATCCCAAGTTTCCTCATTGACCACCAGATAAGGGATCGGGGGACCCTGTCAAAGGCTTTCTTCATGTCAACGAAAGCCAGGTACAGAGGTTTATCCTTGGCTAGGTATTTCTCCTGCAGCTGTCTTACTATGACTCCTTCGTGTAACACCTGGTTCGTAATACGGGTGACTAGGCTGTAGCCAACACTGCCATATATATATATATATATATATATATATATATATATATATATATAAACATACAAGTCTGCACATATACACACATACAAAAATACCCTGTTGATGTTGAAATTCCTATGAAAGAGCCTTCGATCTAGGTAAGAAACTGGCTCTTTCTCTATTGGCAAGAAATCTTGAAATAAAACTGAATAATGACATACATAGTTACATAAGTAGTAGCATGAAGCAGTGATGAGAAATAAAAAAACTTTAGGTCAGTTCAAATATGTTTTTGACATACCTTAACTTCTAAAGGCAATTTCACTGCTTCATGCGAGTACTGAAGTATTTGTTCAGAATGCACAGTCTACAAGTTCGAATCAGTCGCTGGTATTGACTGATCCATTATAAAGCTACAGTTTTCTGTCAGCTCAGGGTTACCTCTCTTTGGTGTCCCCTACTGAATATGGCATATTAAGCCAGAAGTGTGTCTAAGGGTCCAATAGTAGGTGTGCCATGAACTGATAATCATGTTTTAACACCTTTTGCCAGAAGCAAGAATTTTTCTCCTCAGTAATCTGCAGTGAAATTACTTTCAGAAATTAAAATAAGTGAAATGTATTTGGACTAATCTGAAGGTTTGTGTTTGTGTGTGTGTGTGTGTGTGCTTGAAAAGAAAGTAACTTCGGTTTTTTAGTGTGAAATAAAAGCCATTTTTTTTCATACAAAGAATGAACTTTAATCAATTATATATCTTCCATTTTCATTGATGGTTTTTGCCATCTTTC
This sequence comes from Octopus bimaculoides, assembly GCF_046866305.1. Lineage (NCBI taxonomy): Eukaryota > Metazoa > Mollusca > Cephalopoda > Octopoda > Octopodidae > Octopus > Octopus bimaculoides. Next base: position 33,504,555 of record NC_142940.1, read on the forward strand.
TGGCAACTTCATAATTCCACACTCATAGAATTTCTGGTCCTTATCTGTAAAAAAATGGTGGATGTGACATTACTTCCAACCATGCTCCAACAATTTTTCACGAGTTAGGAAAGACTTGTGTGGTCTAGTGTTGTCATGGTGGAACACAATCCCTTTATGATTTGCCAATTCTGGCCATTTTTCTATGATTGCTCCCTCCAGTTTCATTAGTTGTTGACAGTAAACATCTGAATTGATCATTTGGTTCCTTGGAAGCAGCTGAAAATACACATCACCTTTGTAATCCCACCAAATTAACAGTATGACCCTTTTTTTAATGCAATTTAACTTCTGATGAGGTTTGTGCTAGTTCATTACACTTGGACCATGATCGTTTTCAATTGATGTTATTGTAGACAATCCATTTTTCATCAGCATTGATGATTTGTTTCAAAACAAGGTTGATTTCATTGTTTGAGATGCATATTGCAAATATTTATTTGTTGTGTTAAGTGAATCTCTTTCAATTTATGTGGAACCCAAATATCGAGTCTAAGACATTTTAAGTGATTTTACAGTTGTTGTGTGTGATATATTTAACCTCTCTGCAATCTCTTGCACAGTTTTGTAACAATCAGATTCAGTTATGGCTTTGATTTGGTCATCATCAACTTCAGTAAGTCGACCAGAATGTTGGTCATCTTTGAGTGAAAAATCTCCAGAATGAAATTTTTAAAACTATTTCTGACATGTGCATTCTAAGCAATCAACACCATAAACTTCACATATTTCTTTGTGAGCCTCAGCAGCTTTCTTGTCTTTATAGAAATAAAAAAAGTAAAATATGATGAAAATGTTCGTTTTTTGCACTCCATGTTAAAATTGACACTGAACTAACAGCTGTAAACAAAATTACGTGCAATTTGCTTCTAAAGTAAGCTAAAATGTCAAATGTCAAAAGGAAAAAATCATAACATTGACTAAAGTCATTCTAGAATATTGTAACTATCTATTTGCGGAAAACAAAATTACTTTCTTGCCAACCCAATATATATATATATATATATATATATATATATATATATATATATATATATATATATATATATATATAAGAAATAATTGAGATTCATTTGAATTAGGTACTTAAGTTGAAGCACCAAGTCAGTCTGGTATTATCTGCACAGCTCGAAGTAAGGTGAATAAAATCAAAATAAGCAACAGGATATCAAGAAGTGTTGCAGTACAACCATTTCAAGCAGCTCCATTTAATTGAACAATGCAATCATTACATCAATTTAAATGCAGTGCTATCATCAGCTGCACAAATAAATAAATAGAAATTTAACCAGTTGGATACATTAATATAATTGTTTTCTCAAATACTTTAACAGAACAAGAAGATGCAAGAAATTCATGTTGTCACTATTGTAGCAAAGAATAGACTATTCAGTAGCAACAACTGATGCTGATGTGTTTACGTCCCCGTAACTTAGCGGTTCGGCAAAAGAGACCAATAGAATAAGTACTAGGTTTACAAAGAATAAATCCTGGGGTTGATTTGCTCGACTAAAGGCAATGTTCCAGTATGGCCGCAGTCAAATGACTGAAACAAGTAAAAGAGAGTAAAAAGAGTATATATATATATATATATTATCCAAAATATATAGTATTATATATAAATCACAGCTGATACTATATATTTCGGATAATATACCCACTCTATTGACAGATATATGAATGCATCTATTCCCTGACTTACGGTCTCTTAGACAACTCATGCATGTATATACACGGTGCCATGTTATATTTTCAATTTCACACTTGTGCATTGTTTGTTTTTGATTTTGTCGACTACACAATATAGTAGGGTCAGTTGGGCACCTTCTGTGAGAGAAACAGCACCATGACACAATTCACTCTACCAGACATTTGTAAACAACATGCTATACTACTTGGCATTTGTGCTGGAAGCTCCAATATGAACATTTCAGAGTGTTTGAGTGTCAATCTGAGGATTCGGAAAGAGTTAGATGAGTCTTAATGGTGATTACAAAGGTACAGCAGCTGGGAAAACTCACTCTAATTGTTCTGATTATAAAAGAACTCCTGAGTTTTGTTGGTGAGATCCAGGCCATGATTGACAATGGTCCCTCCAAGTAAATCAGGTCCATTGCCATGGAAACATGAATGTGTGAGTTTCTTCTCGGGCAGGTACAACATGAAAACATTTGGTATTCCTCATACAAGATGAGAAAGGGCCGATTTTTATCCCAAGCCATTAAGAACAAGAGGAAAGATCGCACTACGAAGCTTTTGAACAAAGTCAAGCATCCCTTCCAACCAGACATGCTTTGGTTTTTCTCAGATGAGAAAAATTCCTGCCAGGATCAGATGGTGAACACACAGAACAACCATTGGTTTGCTGTGTCCCCAAAACATGTACATAGAATGATAAAAATAAAACATCCAGTCAACATCATGGTGTTTGGAGTGATCACTAGTGATGGCGATGTTATGCCTCCATTCATCTTCCCACATGGCGTCACACTCAACATGGAGGCCTACATCCAGTACATGGAGGAGGTAGTGCTGCCCTGGGTCAAGAGGGTGGCTGCTGGAAGACCCTATATTTGGCAACAGGATTCTGCACCATGCCACACAAGCAGGTGAACCCCGTCATAGCTCTCAGACAATTTCTTCAAGCACATCACCCCTAACATCTTGCCACCTGGAACTGGAACTGGCTGTATCTTTGTGGTCAGTGGCTAGACCTTAAAAGGTCTGGAACCAAAGACTCTGGAACAAGGAGAAGCTGAGTTTTTATAAGGAGCTGTAGGCTCAAAACAGGGTGGTAAACAGACTGTCCCATGTGATTCTATTTAGAGCCTCCAACTGGTTATATGCGGTAAGTGGCACAATCTAGTAAGAGACAAGTTGTACCAATACCAACAAATCAGAGTAGTGGACACAATGGGATCCAAACAGCAGCCAAAGGCTAGCTATTCCCTGCTACATTCGAATGCACGTATATATAATAAATGGGAGAGTGGAATTTCACCTGAGTGTACGAGACCATCCAGAAGAGTTGCAGAAGATTCTGAAGTCGTCTCGAGGCTGTGGCTGAAGCCAATGGCGATTTTATTGAATAAATTTACTCTTTAGTATTTCAAGATATTTTTATGTAATTTTGGTAAATATATCTGTTAAAATGAGACGTCAGTGTTATTTTCATTTTTGTGTAATTTAGATGTACCCTGTGTATGTATATATATATATATATATACACAGGGTGCCTAAGATATTTGAGGACAGATATATGTTTATAAAAAAAAAAACAGATATATAATAACAAATAATAACTTTATTTATCAAAAAATGCTATGAGGATAAAAATAAACCTTTTCTACAATGTTAGTCAACAAAGCCACTTTCAGCTTCAACAACTGCTTCTATATGAGATCTAAATCATCTACATGCTCGAATCAAGTGGTTCTGGTTCATTTTGGACATTACTCTGACTATGGCAGCTTTAAAAGAATCTTTGGTGTTATGGGCATATTCATTGACCTCTCTCTCAACAACGCTCCACATGTAATAGTCAAATGGATTGAGATCTGAAGAATTAGGAGGTCAAATGTTAGGGGTTATGTGATCATGAAAATTTTCAACCATCCATTCCTGTTACTAGAACCATGTGTGATAATGCAGAGTCTTAGTGAAACACATATGCCCTTCCATTGTATAAATTGTCTATCCAGGGCTTAATATTTATTTCCAGGACCTCAATGTAGGCAACAGAGTTAACTTTACTGACAACCCTTAAAACCATGATAGTTGCAGGAAATTTTGTATGCATAACACTTGGAACTTCAGAAGGGTTTGCACATAACCATCTGTCATTTCTTCTGTTAACTTTTTGATCTTGGTCGAAGATTTTCTCATTTGAGAAAAACCAAATCAAATCTTCTTCTGCTGGATTTTTCAGTTTGTTTAGGAGCCTTTTAGATCTGATGTAGTGATTTTCTTTTGCTTTTTCTTCAGTCACCAGCAGTTCAGACCAGATAACCAATGAAAAAACCCTTTGTTTATCCTAATCTAATTTAACAAGAAAAATACAAATACAGAACCCAAATACAATTCTTCCTCTCTCTGTACCTATCATTTACCAGAGGAGCTTCTCTCTCTTTTACCTGGCCCCCTTACTAAAGAAGTTTCAAACTCCACATATGGAGTTTGAAATCTAATGCAATACCACATGTGATAAAGTGGAAAATAATTGAAAAAAATCCACACCTTATGTTAATGACTTAAATAAATGTAAACTATGTTTAGCTGAAAAAGCTCAAATCCTTTTCAGATCCCTAACTCACTACTGATCACTAGGTATGAAGCTTTCAGCAGCAGTGCTCCAGCATAGCCACAGTTAAATGACTAAAACAAATAAAAGAATATGTCTAAGCACATTTTGAAGAATTGGAAAATTTGGGCTATACTTGATTAGCATGTTAATATCTTTCCAGCCATATAATTTAAGGTCTAAGAAGGATAACTCTTTTACCTTTTACTTTTTACTTTTTCATTTTCCATTCTTTTACTTTCCACCTTTTCTATATGCTTCCTTCTCAACTTTTCGCATTTCTTCTCTCATTCAATTTTCAGCTCAAAATGATATGTGGTTTGTGCCTGATGAATATGTTTGAGCTTTTCACAACATATGAAACTATTAGTAGCACATAAAAGCATGTATTGTGTCAATTAAATAATATTCATCTCTAACTAGATTGAGTACTTTTTTGTTGATCTTACCATCAAAGAATGGTACATTTTATATATACACACTCATACACACACACACACACACATATATATATATGTACATATATATATATATATATATATATATATATATATATATATATATATATATATATATATATATATATATACACACACACACACATATAAACATGCACAGGAGTGACTGTGTAGTAAGAAGCTTGCTTCCCAACCACATAGTTCCAGGCTCAGCCCCAATGCCTGGCACCTTGGGCAAGTGTCTTCTGCTATAGCCCCAGGCCAACCAAAGACCTTGGAAAATAATATGGTACACCCCAATTTTCTCCTTAGATGTTAGACCTGACATAGGCAAGAAATTCATGGCATTATTAAATAAGCATTTTCCAGGAAACCACAAATATAGGAAGATTTTTAATAGATGCTCAATGAATATTTCATACAGCTGCTGCCTCAATATGAAGGACATTATCACTCATAAGTCACACTAAGAGTCCACTCCCATTTGTAACTTACCCACTTGATCAGACATGTTTGATAATCACAGTTGTTTATGAAGCTGAAGTTATGCCAGTGCTCTAGCACAGGGGTTTTCAAACTTTTTGACTTGCGGACCCCTTTATATTTCAGGCTTTACCTTAGGGACCCCCTTATAAACGCTTATGAAATTTATACATAAATATTTGCTTAAAATAACATATATTTTTACATTTATTTATTTAACAGTATTTAACAAATAGGTTTATTGTCAATTAAAAGATTTCGATTAAAAAACATATATAAAATCAAATTGCCCATGAAAAGTATTTGCTGTCCACGGGCCCCCTGTCTTGTCCTTGCGGACCCCCTGTGGTCCGCGGACCACAGTTTGAAAACCCCTGCTCTAGCACAATATAATTGAGAAGAAAATTTACATCAGTTTATGCAAAGGCAATTTTAAAAGCTGCCATGTAAACCACGTTCTTTCTGATACACTGATAAAAATAAAGCCACTAAGTTGGCTAGCCATGTATGGGATCTGAAGATCAACTGCACACTATATACAATAAGTGGAGAATCATAGAGAAATCTATGCCATGTTGTGGTGAAATCCTGACATCCCTGTCCTAAACCATATAAAGGTGCATGCACACTGTCAGTGAGGGGACAGTGTAGTGTGCACAGGTACTCTGTGAAGACAGTCATAGAAGAGATATTGTTTGTTACATGTTGTTTCTGATTTATATTTGTATTGTTATAACCTTGTTATAAGTCCAAGTTATAAAGTGGCATATACAGTGAGTTCAAAGAAGGACATAACAGTATCAATGAGACATAACACTAGTGACGAGATAATTGAAGTTCACGGTGGATGTTCTTAGTATGGAAAACCAATTAGCTTCTGTGGTTCAGTTGCAATGGTAACTACAACAACAACAAGAGCAGCAGCAACAATTGCAATGACAACTACAGCAGCAACAACAGAAACAGCAAGAACAGGTACAACAGCAACTACAACAAAACTAACAGTTGTTGCAATTATTGTTGCAGTCGGAAAGCATTTCAGGTTCATTTTTGGCAGATGCAGTTGCTAATTCAAGTGAGGTAACATTTCATGGGAAAACTTTGAAGGCTAAATTTTTTGTATCAAAAAATACAATGAACCTTTTTGGTACAGACTGGATAGAATTGTTTAATTTATGCAATAATGTAAACAGTTATAATACCAGTTCAAATAAGGTGTTGGAAAATTTTTAAAAGAAATTAAAAAAGATTTTTCCTGATGTTTTTTTCAGAAGAATTAGGTAGATGCGCAAAATCAAAATTAGGTAGATGCACCAAATTTAAAATGCTTAAAACATGCCATAAGTCACAAGAGTATCACAATGATTCTATCAGGAATTGATAACTCATGGAAGGATCTCTATACAACTTCTAGGCTCTCTCCTTATCCACCATTTATTCCCTCTGCTTTTCTTCAGTTTATTGTCTCCTACTTTAAAAGACATTCCAGGCATCATTCCAACCATCTCATTACAGGAGGGCTACAATTATTGGATCAGTAAATCTAATATAAATCTAATTTGAATTCAGTTTAGAAAAATCATTTATTGATACATAATTTCTTTCAAATTTTGTGGACAACACAAGAATGGACTGGAGAGTTCATCAGCTGACTATGAAGGAGTGATGCCAGAGCTGTAAAATCTTACATGCATTAATTTCAATTTTCCTTATTAATAGCTGCATTGTTTCTTTTCATGTAAACTGACATCTGACTGTTCAAAGAACTCTTCAAAGGTAACTAGTAGCAACTTCTCTGAAAAATAGACAAAATTTGACATTGTGGTGTTATCAAGTACCTGCAGAAAAATGGTTTAGCCCCTAAGGACATTCATGCTGACATGATTGCTACATTAGGGGATGATGCCCCAGCTTTCCCAACAGGGCAAAAGTGGGCAGCTGAATTTAAAAGGGGAATGGAGTGGCTAGAAGATCATCCTGCAACTACAGAGGAAAACATTGATTTATTATCCATGACTTTGTGGTGATGGATGACAAGTAATAGATTATGAATCAAATAGCCAATGCTTTTATTATATCCCATAAAATAATAAAGAATATTCTGAACAATGAACTTGGCATGACAAAGGATTTTTCTCAGTGGGTGCCATGTCGTCTGACACCTAATCAAAGGTACACCAGGCTGATCACATCACAAGAAAATCTGACATTGTTTGAGGCAGTTCCAACTGGTTTCCTTGAACGTTTCCTAACAAATGAGTGTTGGATTCACCACATTGAGCCAGAGACAAAGAGACAATCCATGAAATGGAAACACCTTACCTCATGTGCTCCAAAGAAGGCCAAGGTTGTTTCATCTGTTGGGAAGGTGATGGCCTCAGTTGTTTGGGATAGAAAAAGACATTCTGTTTACTGACTGTCTTCAAAAGGGCCACACTGTCAATGGAGAGTACTCTGCCATCTTGCTGAGGCAGTTACAAAAGGTTATCAAGACCAAACGGCCAGAAAAACTGAAGCAAGGGTTCTTGTTTCATCGGGACAATGCTCCATCACATGAGTCCTTGCTTTCAATGGCTACTGTGCGTGACTGTGGCTTTGAACTGGTTGATTACTCTCCCTATTCTCCTGATTTGGCCCCACTTGACTATCATCTCTGTTCCCCAACATGAAAAAGCACTTGGCTGAGAATCAGTATTGTAATGATGATGATATCATTTCTGCTGCTGATGAGTTTCTGACCAACGGGATGAAAGCTTCTTCACCAATGGAATCCAAGCACTACAACACTGATGGAAGAAGTGTGAGGACCATAAGAGGGATTATCCTGAAAAATAAAACATAGGCATGACTGTATGGTAAGAAGCTAGATCCAGGTGTGACTGTGTGATAAGAAGCTTGCTTCCCAACCACATGGTTCCAGGTTCAGTCCTATTGCATGGCAACTTGGGCAAGTGACTTCTACTGTAGCCTCGGGCTGACCAAAGCCTTATGAGTGGATTTGGTAGATGGAAACTGGAAGAAGCCCATTGTATATATATATATATATATATATATATATATATATATATATATATATATACATACATATATATTTGTGTGTCTGTGTTTGTCCCCCCACCATCGCTTGACAACCGATGTTGGTGTGTTTATGTCCCCATAGCTTAGTGGTTCAGCAAAAGAGACCAATAGTCCTGAGGTTGAGTTGTTCAACTAAAGGCGGTGCTCCAGCATGGCCACAGTCAAATGACTGAAACAAGTAAAAGAAATAAAAGAAAATTTGATCACATTCCATGAGAGTATCTTGATCAGCCTATGAACTTTTCAGTCGACCCTCATAGTGTTATTGGTTGTAGATTTTTCAATAATCCAGTCACAGAATCATTGTATTTATGATGTTGATAAGGGATCTTTTCTGAGATCTGGGCAAAACAAATAGCACAAAAAGTGCTTTTGTTTGAATACATTGGCTGATCACTTTTCTCAACAATGCTTAAATCTTTGGTCGATATACAAAAGCAGAAGATATGCAAACACAATACTGAAGGAAATGAAAGAAGTAATTCAAATGGGTCATTGATATCCAAGTTGCATTAAGGTCTTTGTGTGGAGGTTGGAGTGAACTAACTTCCATCCTCAATAAATTATTCTTTTACTGAAATTTCCTTTTCAGATAAAAACAGAGACAGGAAAACTTAATGACAACACTCAAGGAGAAGAGGAGACATTTTCCAGAAATTTTAGATAAATGTTAAATTTAATGTGCATCTAGTGCGAAGAACAATCTTATTTTTGTTTGCAGGCAGGGCCCACAATTGACACTTGTTTTGATCTATTTTATGACCTCATCATCATCATAATCTAGGCCTACCTTGCCTGCTGATTGGATTTTAGGCCTACATTGCTTGTTGATTGGATTTTACTTGTTTAAATCTTAAAAAATGATCTATTACATTTTTGGTCAGTAGTAATTTGAATGATTAATACCAAAAGAAGAAATATAACCCAAAGGGCCAATTTCATGAAATTGGACAGCAACTTAAGTGAGTAACAAATATGAAAAGTTAAACATGAAGATGATATATATATATATATATATATATATATATAGTTTGTCTGGTTTCCTGCTATTTGATTAAGATGATAAAGATTAAAAATAAAATAGTCATTTCGCCCTTTAAGAAAAAAGAATCAAGTTGACTCTTCAAAGAGTCGTTGTTTGTCTGTCCTTTTTCCTTTTTTACTTCCTTTAATCATTTATACAACTTTCAGACGTGAAAGATAGAAATTCTCCCTATATTTTTGAATCATGAGTACTCTTTTACTCTTTTACTTGTTTCAGTCATTTGACTGCAGCCATGCATGTTAGCTACAAGAAAGCATTCCACTATAGGCACAAGACCTGAAATCTTATAGTAGCGGACTAGTCGATTGCATCAACCTCAGTGTTTTACTGGTACTTAAAATATTGACCCCGAAAAGATGAAAGGCAATGTCGACCACGGCAGAATTTGATCCCAGATCGTAGCGACGGGCGAATTACCGCTATGGACTTCGTCCAGCGTGCTAATGATTCCGCAAGCTCACCGCCTTAAATTTAGCTACAATAATAACCGCAAGAGCAACATCGGGAGCAATTTTAGTAACAATACTCTTTTACTCTTTTATTTGTTTCAGTCATTTGACTGCGGCCATGCTGGAGCACCGCCTTTAGTCGAGTAAATCGACCCCAGGACTTATTCTTTGGAAGCCTAGTACTTATTCTATCGGTCTCTTTTGCCGAACCGCTAAGTTACGGGGACATAAACACCGCCAGCATCGGTTGTCAAGCGATGTTGGGGGGATAAACACAGACACACAAACATATACACACACATACATATACATATATACGACGGGCTTCTTTCAGTTTCCGTCTACCAAATTCACTCACAAGGCTTTGGTCGGCCCGAGACTATAGTAGAAGACACTTGCCCAAGGTGCCATGCAGTGGGACTGAACCCAGAACCATGTGGTTGGTAAGCAAGCTACTTACCACACAGCCTGATTTTTCTTTTTTTTTTTTTTGCTTCAAGGGAAACCAGATGGCTACACCAGGCTCCAATCTGATTTGACAGTGTTTCTACAGCTGGATGCCCTTCAAGCAAGATAAGTGCCCCTCACCCCATGGCTAGACATGTTTACACACAAGACTGGAAACATACAGGCAATGTTTCCAGGCAGATCTGGGCCTATAATTTCATTCTAAAAACAAAAAAATCACATCATCAAAATCGCAATGCTATCAGTTAATGCCCGATTAATTCAAAACAATAAGCATTGCATTTGACAGGATAATCTGAAAGCTAAAGGCTTAAGAGATGAGCAATATTCCAGATCATTTGAACCACTAAATCAAGAGACAGACAGAAAATAAATGTAATACTTACTGCAATTCAAAGTAATAGGTGATGGAGGTTGTGGAGGCACTGGAGGTCCAATAGCTGTCAAACCTGCTTGCTGGTGGGGAACAAACTCTACAATTTTGATACCAATCAGAGAATTCGGACTATAAGATTGTGCCTCAACGGTAACCAATTGGACCAAGATATCGACATCATCATCATCATCATCATCATCGTTTAACGTCCGCTTTCCATGCTAGCATGGGTTGGACGATTTGACTGAGGACTGGTGAAACCGGATGGCAACACCAGGCTCCAGTCTGATTTGGCAGAGTTTCTACAGCTGGATGCCCTTCCTAACGCCAACCACTCAGAGAGTGTAGTGGGTGCTTTTACGTGTCACCCGCACGACAGCATATATATATTTATATATATATATATGTATGTATATATATGTATATATATATATAAATACATACATACACACAAATATATATTATATATATATATATATATATATACATACATACATTCATACATATATATATATATATATATATACATGCATACATACATTCATACGTATATATATATATATATATATATATATATATATATATATATATATATATATATAGTGAGAATTTACAAAAAAACTAAAGACAAAGACGTTTGTAAACAACAAACAGATGTATTAGCTTAACACTCAGGAAGTGAGAAAGCCTTTTACGTTTTGAGCCTACGCTATTCCACAGAAAGGAACACAGAAATAAACAGGGAGAGATAATAGAAAAAGTCTTAGTGGCTAGCGATTTATCATGGCGAATGCCGGACAAAGGGGTCATACAGGAGAGCTAGGAAGAAGGGGAGATAAAGTAGTGGTGATCCCAAAATGAAGGTGTGCATTTGTGTGTATGTGAGAGCGTGTATGTGTGTGTTGAAGGGGGCTGGTGACATTGACATGTGTGTGTGTGCATGTGTAGGTGTGTGGATGATGATGTAGGTGCTGGAAAGTGGTCAATGCTAGTGTGTGCGCTGGTGTGGTATGGTGGTGTGTAGTGTGGTAGTGTGGTGTGGTGGTGTATGGTTTGGTGTGGTGATGTTGGGGTGTGGGGGAGGCGAAAGTGAAGGAAGCAAGGGCAGGGTCTAAGGTATGGGGTGGGGTGGGATGTATAGGGTTGGTGGGGTTGGAATGTGTAGAGGTGGGGCAACGAGGGGGGTGACCATGAAGGGAGAGGGTGCAAGGGAGAAGGTGGGTAGGAGTGAAGAGAGGAAGTAGGTGCTAGAGCAAGAGAGGAGAGATGGGTGGGAGGAAGTAAGTGTGAGAAGAAGAGAGGAGAGAGGAAGAGGGTTAGAGGAAGAGGGGAGGAGACTTGAGCCCATGTAGCACAAAAGAGCGAAGAGAGAAGATTAATCCCTGCTCATGGTGAAAATGAGAGTCCGGATGGCCCCTGTGCAAGGACAATCCGAACACAGACAGGTGTTGTAAAGAGTGACTGGTAGAGTGGAAATGGCATGAGACTGGGGTGTTGTTGCCAAGTCGGATGTCTCAGAGGTGTTCCATGAACCGGTCAGCCAAGCGTTTGACCGATGTATAGAGAAGGACAGAGAGAGCAGGAGATGCAGTATATGACATTGCTAGAAGTGCAGGTGAAGGAGTCAGTGATATTATGATGTCCATGCAGCGTCAGAGACATTGCAGAGCAAAGAGTTCGGCTGGGGAGATGTTCAGATGTTGGGGATGCTTGGAAAAGTTAAACCGGTCCACAGCATACTGGCAGATACCCACAAAAAGATAGACTGCTTGGAACTGGCCAGGAGCTGGCGTCTGCTGGGATGGTCAGTGACCCAAGTCGGTGAAGCAGTCCTCCTCATTAGATGTAGGTGGACTGTCGTGGAAAAGTGCACACAACCTAACACGACACACAAAGCTGTCCAAAATTCGTTGCTGGATGGAGTGAGGGGGATGAAGTGCAGACCCCTATTGAGGAGGAAGTGCTCTGCCTCAGAGAGGAGAAGATCTGGAGGAATGGTAACAACAGACTGAAGTGGAGAAGGGTGGATGGGATAGAAGTAGGAAGAGGGATGGGACAGATGTAGGGGTGTGGTGGGGTGGAAGGTGGGGAGGGTGGGGAGGGTGGGGTGGAAGGTTGGGTGGGAGGGGTGAGGGGTATGTGTGGGGGAGAGACAAGGGTTGGGAGGGTGGGAGGAAGAGGGTAGGGGAGGGTGGGAGGAAGAGGGTAGGGGAGGGTGGGAGGAAGAGGGTAGGGGAGGGTGGAAGGAAGAGGGTAGGGGAGGGTGGGAGGAAGAGGGTAGGGGAGGTGGGAGAAAGAGGGGTAAGGGAGGAGTTTGAGTAGTGACATCAGGGGTGATGGAATGCGGGAGTGAGTGAAGTTTATGTTGTTTGGTGTGAGCAAGAAATTGATGAAAGAGATGATTTAAATGAATTATGTAACATAAAGTATTATTAGCATGGGAGGGCAACTGAGAGGAGAAGATGGAAAATGCCAGAGGGAGAAGACGGTCGATGGTGTGTATTTTGGAGAGATTAGAATGAATGGTGGTACGCATAAGGCAGTAGGATGTAGTACGGAGTATGAGTAGGATGGTTGAAGTAGAGTGGAGAGTTGGGTGGAAATGGAGGCGGAAACCTTTAGTTATGAGGCGGTAATGAAGGCAGCGACTGAGAAAGGAAAGGTGGCTACAGAAGCGTGTTTTTTTTGAAAATTAGTAAGGAAGGATTAATAGAACGTTGAAAGCAGCAGAAAGGAAGTGTGGAAAGATGTTATTTAGGTGGTGAAGGTGGAGGAGGAAAGGTTTGTAATCAGGAATGATTGAAAAATGAGAAGAAAAGAGAGAGAAAGGAGAAAAAAGGAAAACAGAGGGGGGAGAGAGAAATGTATAAATATATATATATATATATATATATATATATATATATATATATGTATGTATATCACCTTGGTCACCTTGACCGACCAGTCCGTCGGGCGTCCATTTGACACCACTGGTCACAGCACATTGTCCACTCCTCTCTGGATTGTGCCTTCCTCATCTATGTGGTCCCAATTGCCCTCCTAAAATCGTAACTCCACCATCATGGAGGCCTTCTGAGTGGTCATTTCTGCTCGTGTGGGTACCACTCGACAACTGTGCGGGTCCACCAATTATAGGTGAACTGGCCGACGTGTCCAGCCCATCTAAACTTGCTGCATATATATTCTACGATGACATCCCTCACACTGGACTTCTGTCTGATGATATCACTACTGATGTGCTCTCTCAATGAGATTCCAAACATTGACCTCTCCATGGCTCTCTGAGCCGTTACCAATCTCTGCTCTTCTCTCTTTGTTGTAGCCCATGTTTCACTATCATATAACATTGCAGGTAGAACTGTGCTATTTATGAAGTTGGCGTGGGTGATCCTGTCTAACCTTCCCTTGAGCACATCCCTTATGCCATTAAATACCTTCCATCCAGCCCTTATACTCCGTAAGATCTCCTTTTCAATGTCTCGGCACATATTCACTTCCTGTCCCAGGTAGACATATTCCTTTACCACCTCTATTTCATCACTGCCAATCACCGTTCAACCTGTTGGTACATTGTCGGACCGCATGAACTTAGTTTTCATGCAGTTCATCTTGAGACCTACTGCAGAGCTTTTGATGTTGAGCTCCATCAGCATAGTCTGAAGCTGATCCTTGGTTTCAATGATGATTACACCATTGATGTTGACACCACCTTGCCATTCAATGCCTCTGATGATCTGCTCAAGACATGCAGTGAAAAGTTTTGGAGAGATTGCATCTCCTTGCTTCACTCCCTTCTCGACCAGCATTCGTACAGATAATGACAGCAGAGCTATGTCAATAGTGCATCCAGAATTTACCTCCTTGAGCAGTTGCACATACTGCGCCTTGACTCCTTGCCTCTGCAGCGAGTTTAGCACTGCGTTGGTTCCGACGCTGTCGAAGGCCTTCTCATAGTCTATAAACACAACGCAAAGAGGCAGCTTGTGCTTATTCACTTGCTCAAGCAGTTGTGTTAGAGTAAATATATGGTCCATCATGCTGTTGTTCTCCTGGAAGCCGGCTTGCTCCCTCGGTTGTTGTTCATTGAGATAACATGACAACCTGTTCAGAATTATCTTTGCGAACAGCTCGTACACGTGAGACAGGTCACTCTAGAGTGCTACCAGTAACATGTAATCCTGTTGCATGGTCAGGTCGTTGACGACTAAACTGACAACCCCACCAGGCTCGCTTGGTGAGGAGGGTGTTGTTGGACACCCTGTGGGATGAAAAATAAGACCCATCAAAGGGAGGATGAACTCCTGAACAGTCAACAGCCATCCAACAAAATGTTGGCCTGCCCTCCCGCCCAGCCAGTGGGATGGCGTTATATCATGGCTAAAACAGCATGAAGCACGAAGAGAAAAGGAATATGTTTGGATATATATATATATATATATATATATATATATATATATATATATATATATATATATATATATACGTATATGTATATGTATATATGTAACGTTATAGTATTATGATATATGTCGGAGTCGATAGTTACCAATTGCAATGGGTGTTGATGTTGATTCCAATTTTTTATTTACCGTTAATTAATATAATGTCATGCCTTGACGGGCAGGTGTATGTATTAATATAAGTGGAAAAGTATGTGAGGTAAAGAAAGTTAATTTTGGCCTGTATGTGTGTACACAATCTCATAGTAGTATACATAGAGAGAGATATGGTAAGGTTCCAGAAAAAAGAAATTGACCAAATGAAAATGAGAGTGTGGGACGAGACAACTTCTACATCGATTAATTCCATAGTTGTCACTCTGTGATGTTACTTCAGTCTACTGAGTCAGTCAGCCTCCTCTCTGTCAGTTGTTCTCACTAACTAACTTTTCCCTGAAGGCTGCTAGAGTTTATAAGAATGTAAGAAGCAACCAAAACAATGGATATTTTGTGGGGTCCATTGTTATCTCAGTTCACTTCTCTATCGTACACAAGAGGTTAGAAGGGTCAAGTGGCAAAGACATAAGTTGGCTAGGTGAAGCCATCTGGTAAATGTATCTGCTGTCACTATTGTTTTCTCCAAGAGAAAAGTGCTGTTAAAATGTTAAAGGAAATTGGCAGATTCAGGTTCGAATCTACTCTATGCCTAAATGAAGTCACTACATATATATATATATATACTATAGCCTCAGGCTATAGTATATATATATAAAGCCTTGTGAGTGGATTTGGTAGATGGAAACTGAAAGAAGACTGTCGTATATGTGTATATTTGTGTATGTGTGTGTGTATCTGTGTTTATACCCCCACCATTGCTTGACAACCGATATTGGTGTATTTACGTCCCTTGTAACTTAGCAGCTTGGCAAAAAACTCCGATAGAATAAGTAGTAAGCTTATAAAGAATAAATCCTGGGGTCGATTTGTTCAACTAAAGGTAGTGCTCCAGCATAGCTGTAGTCACATGACTGAAACAAGCAAAAGAATAAAAAAACTATGCCATTTTAATCCCAAGCAATGCTGAGTATTTCTGCTAGTCTATATATATCAAACTGAGAATGTGTATCTGTCTGTCTGTATGTGTGAATCCCTAAAACTCAAGTACCCAAATGATTTCATTGAAATTTTACACATGCATTACTTAGGGTTTATGGAGTGTCATGGGCCAAAAAAATTTTCAACTTCTTGCCTAATGCAGGCCCGGAGCAATCTTTTACACTGGTTCGATATTACGTGTCAAAACCGAAACAATAACATCTATATTGGTAATGTGATATAATAATTTCTCTTTTATTCTTTCACTTTTAATTCTAATGTGATGAGACTATGATATTGTTTCACTTTTATTCTTCCACTTCTAATTTTAATATAATAACGCTAAGATCATCTTATTTTACACATTTACCATTCAATTACCAGTTAATAATCATTGCAGCAATTGCAAGGTTGTAAGGTATTTACAGTTACATGTGCTTAATCTATATATATAAAATTCTTTGTCTCTCTGTCTGTCTGTTCCCAATGCGTTCTCAAATGGCTCTACCAAATTATATCAAATACAAGGTAATAGTATCTCACCTCATGAGTGTCAACATGTAATTTTTATTTCCATTTCCATTAAAACAATATAACATTTTATAGAGATAATCTTTCTATACAGGACATTTTATACCACAATGAGGATGATGACAACGTCACATTTTGTATATGAGTGTGTATGTGTCTGTCAGTGTATGTGTGTGAGTGTATGAGTGTGCATGTGTCTGTCAGTGTGTGTGTGTGTTTCCGCATTCGATGACATCACATTTTGTATATGAGTGTTTGTGTGTGTGTGTGTGTGTGTGTTGTGTGTGTATGTGTGTGTAGAACTGTGGTTTATAGACCTGTGATATAGAATTGTGATGTATAGAACTGTGAAGCATAGAACTGTGAAGTATACAATGGTAATGTATAGAACTGATGTATGGAACTGTGATGTATTGCTCTGTGATGTATAGAATTGATATAAAACTGTGATGTATAGAACTATGATATATAGAAATGTGATGTATAGAATTTTGATATACAGAATCGTGATGTATAAAACAATGGTAGAGCTATAAAACTGTAGTGTATAGAATTGTAATAGAATTGATACGTAGAATACCAACATAAAAAACTGATGTATAGAACTAATGAACAGAACTGTGATGTATAGAACTCTAATGTATAGCATTGTGATGCATAGTACCTGTGGCCTATGCCAGTGGTGTAATCAGCCCACCTTTCTTTCATTGGACACTAAACTCTGCTTGTGAAGACCTGTTCAGGCAAGTGAAATCGCAATCGAAATCAAATTCAATGACAGCACCGCATGACTGGCATCCGTGCTAGTGGAGTTCTAAGAGCACCATCCGAGTGTGATCATCACCAGGGCTGCTGACTGGCTCCTGTGCCAGTGGCACATAAAAAGCACCGCCTTACTGGCACTTGTGCCAGTGGTACATGGAAAACAACAATCGAGCAAGGGCATTGCCAGTGCCGCTCGACTGGCTCCTGTGCAAGTGACACATAAAAAGAAGTGTGGCCGTTGCCAGTACTGCCTGACTGGCCTGCATGCCAGTGGCACGTAAAAGTACCCACTACACTCTTGGAGTGGTTGGCCTTAGGAAGGCATCCAGCTGTAGAAACTCTGCCAGATCAGATTGGAGCCTGGTGCAGCCATCTGGCTCACCAGTCCCCAGTCAAACCGTCCAACCCATACCAGCATGGAAAGTGGATGTTAAACGATGTTGATGATGATGATGATGAGAACTATAAGAACTATATGATATATATAAAACTGTGGTATAAAGAACTGATGTATGACACTGATGTGCAAAACTGTGATAAATAGAACTCTGATATACAGAACAGAGAAATGTAGAACTGTAAAGTCTATAACTATGCTGTATAGAACTGTAATGTATGGAACTATGTTATATACAGCTGTGATGTATAGAACTGCGATATATAGTCACATGTTATATAGAAATGTAATGTACAGAACTTTGATATATAGAATTGTGGTTTATAGAACTGTGATAGAACCATGATAGAACATAGAAACATGATATTCAGAACTAATGTATAAAACTCTGATATACAGAAATGAAGAATAGAACTGTGATGTATAGAACTGATATATAGGGCTCTGATGTATAGAATTGTGATGCATAGAGTCACTATGTATAGGAGTATAATATATTTAACTATTATGTATAGAATGAAATGTATAGAAACATGCTATATATAACTGTGATTTACTGAACTGTGATGCAAAAAATTGTGATGTAGAGATAGTAATGCATAAAATTGTAATGTATGGAACTGTGATGTATGAAACTGATAAACAGAACTGTGATGCAAAGAAATGTGATGAATAGAGCTGTGATATATAGAAATGTGATATATAGAACTATGATTTTTAGAACTGTCATGTATGGAACTGTGATATGTAGAACTATGATTTATAGAACTGCCATGTATGGAACTGTGAGATGTAAAACTAGGATTTATACAACTGTAATGTATAGAACTGTAATGTATAGAATTATGATATATAGAAGTGAGATGTATAATTGTGGTAAGTAGAATCATGATTTATAGAATTGATTTATAGTACTGTGGTATATAGCACTGTGACATATAGGAATGTGGTGTATAAAAGTGAAGCTTACAATTGTCGTGTATAGAGCTGTGATGTATAGAAGAATGATGTATAGAACTGGAATGTATAAAACTGAGAAGTATAGATCTATGATGTACAGAATTGTTTGTACAAAACTGATTAAAACAGAAAAGCAATGGGAGGAAACTTGACAGGGAAAACGAAAGACAGATTTGTTGAATATGACAGCCAATAAAATTAAAGTAATTAGTTTAGCTTTGTTGAAGTTGTCATTCAAAAGATATCTGATAGTAAAAATAACAGGCTGCACCAGACTCCAATCTGATCTGACAAAGTTTCTACAGCTGGATACCCTTCCTATCGCCAACCACTCCAAGAGTGTAGTGGGTGCTTTTTATGTTCCACCAGCACGAGGGCCAATCAAGTGGTACTGGCATCGACCACACTCAAATGGTGCCACCAGCACAGGAGCCAGTCAGGTGGCACTGGCAATGACCACACTTGAATGGTGCTTATATATATATATATATATATATATATATATATATATATGTATATATTGTCAATAAAACACATATCAAAAAGGAAGTACACTCTAAAGAATAGAGCAGAAGTATTTATTAAAACAAAAAGTTAAATTCTGGTCATAGAGTTACCAATGGTCTTGTATCCATGAAAGCCACAGCCTTGTGGACAGCTTGTCAGACTCTATATAAAGACAAAGTCTTTCTACCATGCGGATGTGAGGAAACGCTAGGATAACGAGATTTAAGGGCTAGCGTATAAAAACGTTAATGAGGATGGTTTATCTCCCTTGTACCACAATATAAGAAACCTTTACATACTTATGATATATATATTCTTTTATTCTTTTACTTGTTTCACTTATTTGACTGTGGCCATGCTGGAGCACCGCCTTTGTTGTCAGTGAATCATATATATGAAACAGAAGCTCATTCTAAAGGTTAGAGCAGTAATGTATTTACATGAATTAGATATATGTCTGGTCACAGAATGAGCAATGGTTTCACATCCATGAAGCGCTTAGCTTTATAGATGACTCATCAGAATCCAAATACTGAGGGCATATAGCCTGTCTTCAAACTGGAGATAGAAAACTCATAACACTCCATACTATCTGAGAGATGGTGGCTTTCATGATTATGTAGATGTGTGAAATGGTGGTACAGCTATCAAACACAAACCACATGGTGGCTTTTGTAAGATACTCTGTGTCTAGGTTGTGAATGGATTGTCAGTGGATCATACACCTGAAAAAAGAAGCACACTCTAAAAGTTAGAGGAGTAATACTTCCAGTTTGAAGAAAGGCTATATGCCTGCTGCCACTGGAGTCTGACAAGTCATCTATAAAGCTAAGCACTATATATATGTGAAACCATTGATCATTCTATGACGACATATATTTTACTTCATGTAAATATATAAATATATATATCTTAATATATAAAGCTGAAGTTGTGTGTCCGTGTGAAGCCTTTTTAAAAGTGTATAGAAATCCACATTTTCCACTTTTTCGTAAAATTTTTTACATCAATGGACTTTTCTCAATGTGAACTTTCCAGTGCAGAAATTAGATTTTTAAAATTCCGTTTACTTTGTGTGATTTAAGGGAGATTTAGTTGTTGTTTCTAGCAACTTTTATATTTCTTCCCTTCTACCTGTAACGGCGTTCTTATACACATATATATTACACGCTCAACATAAAATATAGAGAGTAAGAGTGAGAGAGGGAGAGAGAAAGTGATACATACAAAGTCTTTCTTCTTCCTCTCTCCCATTTAATAGTTTTCTTGTATCCCTCTACCTCTAACATATTTTTCATAACATAGAAACGTAAAAACACACACAACCACACATACGTGATCTGTGACAACAACAGACACATACACACATCAACATTATAATTGTCTTCCGTTCTCCCTTCCTCCCCTTCTCTCTCCCTCTTCCTCTCTTGCTATTCTCTCTCGCTCTCTCAAACGCATACATGTGCAGGTAGACAATCATTCACTAAAATATAAGTCATGTTCGTCTATGTTTTGTAAATATACCACGATTTTCCCTGGGGTGTTAGGGTTAGGGTTTTAGGGTTTTAGGGTTGGGGTTTTAGGGTTAGGGTTTTAGGGTTAGGGTTTTAGGGTTAGGGTTAGGGTTTAGGGTTACGGTTAGGATTAGGGTTAGTGTTACGGTTACGATTTTAGGGTCAGGGTTAGGGTTTTAGGGTTAGGGTTTAGGGCTAGTGTTAGGGTTATTGTTAGGGTTAGGTTTAGGGCTTTAGGGTTAGGCTTGGGTAATCATGCGGGTGTTAATCTGAAAAATTACAGAAATGTGAAAAGTACCGACCCTGCCATCTATTATAACTTTTGTTGTTCTGTTTAATATATACATAGATTATGCCTCCAAAGAAGAGAGTTTGCTGGAGAAAGAAAGCAACTGGTTTAAAATGACAGCAACAGACTGCAGCAATTCACCATATTCCAGTAGCTACTTTGAACATAATGCAAAATGGTGCATCAACATCTTCTGCCCAATCTGATAGAATTCTGGAAAAACTGTGTAGCAACAGATCGCCAGCAATTGCTTCATCACAAATTGTTGTCCTAGCTCCTGCTGAAAGTGATAGCTCTGCTATGTATAATCAGGGCAGCGCAAAAAGTTGTTTTGCACAAGCATTTCTATAGCCAATTAGACGGATGAAATTTACATACACTTAATAATGTTACACAAAACAGCCTTCAGACTTTTCCTATTAATTATTAATTTCATTGTCTTTTGAATTATGAACATATTTAAATCATAAGGGTTTTTTCGTTGTAAGGCTTTCTTTTTTAGTTGATTTTCCCCGAGCAAGACTTATCGTAGATGGCGTAATAAGTCACACCCGGACATGGTCGAGTTATACTGCTAGTATATATATATATATATATATATGTATATATATATATATATATATATATATATATATATATATATGTATGTATGTATGTATGTATATAGCAAACATTCCCTAGCTACACACAAGAGAGAAAACATGTTAAAAAGACAGGTCAGTTATCCTCCAATTTTTTGTAAATTCTTAAATATATCTCCTTCTGTGTATATATATACTACCAAACAAACATGATTTTTATTGAACTCCTAATACTTTTTGCTGAATACTCTCTTGTAAACTGTTTTTAACATTTTCTTATTATTACCAAAGAATGTATATATGTATTTTAATACTTTTGTGACAACCAGTACTTAACACAACAAAGCTTATACAAAGCTTTACATTTTACTTTTGACAATCTTTTTCTAAAAAAGTGAAGCCGGTCAAGTGAATAAACATCTTTAAAATTGTATTTTCAAACCTTCTTTCATATATATCTCCACTTGTGCGGTATCATGCAACTTTATTTTATTATATATATATATATATATATATATATATATATATATATATATATATATATATATATAGATAGATAGATAGGCAACCTGGCATGCACATACACAACCAATTCCACTCATAAGATATTGGCTGGCTTGTGCTTATAGCACAGTAGACTTGCCAAAGGTGTGTGCATAGAAAGAGTGAACCCAAACCATGTGATTGTGAAGAAAAGATCAGTTTTTAAGGTGATTTGGTACCTAGGTTAGGTTGTGGAAATGGTCTACTTGGAGCCAGATTATTTGGTCTTGCTGCATGCTGTTCCCAAAATAAACAATCACAATATTCAGCTTTTTGTAACATGTTTATTTACAGATAGATGTTACAATAGTTACTCTATGTAAGCTGTTATAGTGAATACCAGTTGCTAGTTTGTGAGAGGAGAAAATGCATTTGTGCTTGGTGAGAAGAGATGTTAACTCTTAGTGCTTAGTGAGAGATGATCTTTTTACTCAAGATCAGAGTGGCATTGAGACCAACAGACCCAGAAAACCTCTATGAGTGCTCTCTCTCTCCTCTGCTATATTCTGTGGTTGTGTATCTCATGCATCTCAATTTATAACCATGATTTGGCACAAAACTGCAAAGAATTTTCCATTGGATCACACCACCATTAAAAATGCATCATAACAGCTATTGACTGAAATATGGGCGAAGATCATTTGGTATTTTGTGGTCTTCATTTGCTATTGGATTGAAAAGGTTCCAGATGCCAAGCACTGTTACAAGGTTTCATGATGGGCAGTGCACGAGAAATAAAAATCTCCTTAGACAATATTACAATCTATTATTGGTAGCAACATTTTTGATGATCTGATTCTATGATCTGATACTAATTCCTGTCAGCAAAGTTACAAAGAATACAACCTGGAAACTCCTGCTGTGTATTTGAACTCACATTTGGAGTTTGTGCTCCAATACCTTATCCACTCAACCATTATGGTTATATGTTTTCAGGAAATTATCAGATTATGAGAATTAACCAACAAGTTTGAATGAAAGAGGCAAAGATGTTTATAAGAAAATATTCCTGGAGATTAGACAAATATTTTGATATAAAACATAGCAAGAAGAGAAACAACAGACAAGAAGTAAGGTTTATGGACTGCTTTTTTCTTATTTTGATGTCATGGTTAGATAAAGGACAAAGTCCAAATTCTTGTTTTAGGACATCAGTAACTGGTGGGATAAAAGAAAGTTATCTTTCCACCAAACACCAGGCCTAAATGTTTAAAATGGGGTAGGCTTCATGAAGGTACTCAAGGGTCAGATGGCAATGTTAAACCGAAGTGGTAGGTTAACATTCTTCCCAAACATTGTGTGGTAGACTTGTCAAGCTCTTCATTAATATTTGATAAGAATTAAGTGGCAAGCTAGAAGAATTGTTAGCACACTGGGCAAAATGCTTAGTGGCATTTCATCTGTCTTTACACTCTGAGTTCAAATTCTGTCAGGGTCAATAAAATAAGTAACAGTTGACTTACATCCCACCACCGAAATTTCAGGCCTTGTGCCTATAGTAGAAATGAATATTTGGTAAGGATAATTAATGAGAAACATTTAGAATTGCAAGACAGAATTTGCACAAAAGGATGTGAGTGGACATGTATTGCGCCTCATTTTATTTATTATGCATGTATTTTGGCTATTATTGTTGTCTCTCTTGACTCATTGCTGCTTTCCGTTCCTTCTCTTATCCTTTTCTGATGAGTTGTAGTGTACCTAAGTACTGTGTGACATTCATTTTTTAATTTTCTTTACCCACTATTTTTGGGATGGTTGCAGGGGCAGAATCTTCGGACACCTCTTCCATACAGTCCTATCAGAAGCAACCACCATTACACTTTCTCATTGGGTTCCCAAGCATGACCAACTGAGACTATGGGTATTATTCAACCATCTTGTTCTTGGTTTATCATTAGGTCTCCTGCTAGTTGCCTTGACTTGAAGAATCTGTCTTGTAATTTTTTTCCTGTGACATTCTAACTACAGTTAAAGTTAATCAAAATTAAATGCAAAAATGTAGTTAACAGCTGTGAGAATTTCTTCGAGTGATACTTTAATAATAATGATGATGATGATAATAATAACACACACACACACAAATGAAAGAGAAAATAAAGAAAGAATACTATACACGATTTTGATCAATACTAAAAACAGAGCTCAATGCTAAAAACAAGATAATAGGTATTAACACTCTAGCTGTCCCAGTTATAAGTTACAGCTACAATATCCTGAACTGGACACTGACCGAACTATCTAAAATAGACAGGAAAACAAGAAAAATAATGACAGTATCTTGGATGCACCACCCAAAATCTGAAATAGAAAGGCTTTATATACCACATACAGAAGGTGGTAGCGGTCTTATACAACTGGAAAACTATTATAAAATAATCACCATAGGACTGCAAAAATACCTACTTGAGAAGCAAGGAAAACTAATACAAATAGTCACAAAACACGAGCAAAACAAAAAACTGTTTTCAGTATTTAAGGAAGCTGACAAATACAAACAAGAAATCATACTACCTAATAAATACGAAGAAGTAGAAGAAGAAGAAGTAGAAGAAGAAGAAGAAGAAGAAGAAGAAGAAGAAGAAGAAGAAGAAGAAGAAGAAGAAGAAGAAACAACAAAAGCTATAAAACAAATGAAATCCAAACTAAAACTAGAACAGCAATGGACCATGATAAAACGATGGCAAGAAAAGCCCCTACATGGTAAATACTGGGCTAAACTAAATGCAAAAGAAATAGACAGACAAAAATCCCAGCAATGGTTGAGAAGTTCAGGACTCAAAGCAGAGACTGAAGGATTTTTAATTGCTGCACAAGACCAAAGCCTCCCCACCAGAAATTACCAAAAACATATAATGAAAAGAAACATAACAAGTAACTGCAGAATATGTGGCAATGGACAAGAAACAATAAATCATATTATCTCTGGCTGCCCAGTCCTGGCTAAGAAGGAATATATTCACAGACACGACAGAGCTGGGACCTACATACACTGGAAGCTATGCCAACACTATGGAATAACAACAGAAAAAAGATGGTATAAACACACGCCAGAAAAGGAGAAAGCAACCATACTCTGGGATATGCCAATACTCACAGATAGAGAAATTAAGGCCAATAGACCAGATATAGTTGTCAAAGACCATGAAGGAAAAAAATGCTTTCTAATTGATGTATTAATACCAGCAGATGTCAACGTTTCCCTAAAAGAACTGGAGAAACTTTCAAAATACAAAGACCTGGAAATAGAGGTAACTCAAATGTGGAATCTAAAAACAGAAACAATTCCTATCATAGTAGGCGCCTTAAGTATAATAAAAAAATATTCAGACAAATACATAAAAACACCAGGACTTACAAATATATATAACATACAGAAAATTGCACTACTGGGCACTGCACACATCCTACGCAAAACACTTTCAATACAGTAACCATAAGAGCATCACAGCAAACCACAGCACATACCCAAGGTACACAGAGCTGTGCTCGGTAGTGAAGTGAAAGCACATTATAAAAATAAAACTACTGAATAATAATAATAATAATAATAATAATAATAATAATAATAATAATAGAAAAATTGGTGCGACCACAAACCTGAAGGCATCGTCGAAAATGGAAATGCAATGATCCTATAGGATTTTATGATTCAGTGCAACCATAAGATAGAAAATAGGAAGCCGGACATAGTCTTAATTGAGAAAGAAAACACACTATGCTGGATCATAGATATAGCATGCCCAGCTGACAACAAGGTATATGATAAGGAAGAAAGAAAAGTCGAGAGATATGACAGGTTAGTTTGGGAAGTTAAGCAGTTGTGGTCGATGAAAAAGGTAGCAGTAGTACCAATAATTGTTGGAGTCCTGGGAACAGTGAGCAAAAATCTCGAGAAGTACGTGGAACAAATAGGGGTTGCAATAAGGGTGGAGCACTTGCAGAAAACAGCACTGCTTGGAACCGCTCGAATACTCCAGAAGGTGCTCGAAAAATAAGAGGTGTTACCTTAGTTCACTGGTAGTGAACAGCTGACACTGTAATACATTTCCAGCATTAGAAGTTGTGCAAAGGCAATAATAATAATAATAATAATAATAATTAGGGGTTGATAAAATAAGTACCAGTTGAATACTGAGGGCCGATGTAATAAACTTACCCACCTCACCTGAAATTGCTGGCCTTGTGCTAAAATTATTATTATTATTATTATTAAAGTATCACTTAAAGGAATTCCCACAGCTGTTAACTACATTTTTGTATTTAATTCTAATTAAATATTTTCAGTTTTACTTGCTGTGTCTGGAGGAAGGCAGCATTGCCCATAGCTCTTGCAAGCTTTCCTAGGCTGGTTAGACAGATAACATTGATATAAACCAACACCTGCTGAGAAAGATATGAGCATAGAGTGAATTCCACACAGCTAACATTTTGGGAAGTGTGAGCTGGATCTAGTGGCTAGGTGTGTGTGGATGCAGTATCAATGATTGGAAGAGGAGAGAGACGAGTAGGACAGGAATACCTGAATGGAGATGGTATGACCCTAAGCTGTTCTGAGGAGCAGAGGCCATTATAATGGTAGGTGAAAAGGCTGAAAAAGGGGATAGTGGGCATGTGGGCCAGATGCCGGAGGGTGTCTGAGTTAGTCAGGAGTTTCTGCGGGGTTGCTCAACTCGCAAGAATTAGCAGACAAATCTCCCCCAAATCAAATCCTATCGTCTTCTGGAAGAATACATTGAATATTGTAGTTCTGTATAATCTCAAACGGACAGGCTGATCGTAGACAGACTGCCTTCAACTATAGAATTGTTCAATGAAGGAAGGTCTGGGTGTAAACAATGTTAAGCCTCATAGATTTTAAAATTTTTATTTCATTTTTACATGTGTGCACACGAAGAGGATATTGTGAGGGGTGTCGAGCAGGTCAACAAAATCGGAGACCCAAGTAAACAGTAGCTAATATGATGTAGAATAGTAGTAGTTAATTTAATATGATGCTCGAAGGCCATGTTAAAAAAACACCGACACACACACACACACACACAGTGTTTAACATGTACCATAACGGAAATCCATAGGGATCCCGGTTCACAACGGGGGATTTCATATCACAATTGTGGGTAATGAAACGCTTTAACTCACATTTCGGTCTTTTATGAAGGTAATTTATAACTGAAAATAGTCTGGCGAAGGACCCAGATATTTACTGCTTTAATCCATTGTTCCTTGCATTAAATTAAAGAAATAATAAACAGTTAATAGTGTGTGTGTTTAAAAAAAATTTAATCCATACATTTCTCTAATCCATTTATGGCATCGTCTGTATAAAGGCTGTATTAAATGTTGACACTGTATAAAGCCAACAGAGCAGACGAAATCGTCACTTCGTCTGTTCTATTTTTGTTCAGAACAAGAAGAAAAAAAAAACAACTTTATTAACATGAGATAATAAATATATAAAAAATAATTATAAAGCGAGTGAAGTAAATACAGCAATCAGTTGGGAAAAGAAGCAGATACATCAATAGTTGTATTCCCAGAAGGCTTTTGTATTTATTCGACAAATTGTAGTCATTTCAGGTTTACTAAGGGGTTCACAACGTCGATAAACAGAAATTAAACCACAATATTGAGTAATGGAGAGAGAGAGGGGGGAGGAGAAATGTTGGGAGAGAAAAAAAAATTTCCGTCACCAAAATTATCAACCGTACCTCACTACATTATCTCACCACACTCACACTTCTTAGGTCTGATCACTAGTCCCCCCCGTCTCTCTTGCCTTTGTTCTCCTCTCTACACATTATCTCTCTTTTCTCTCCATCGCTCTGTTTTTCCGTGTTAGTAACTCTACACACTGTCTTCTGTTCTTATTGTCTCTCTCTCTCTTTACGCTTATAATTATTACGCACCACACTCTTTTTCTTTCCTCTTACTACTACTAATACTACATTCTCTCTATCTGATTAACTTTCTCCCTTCCTCGGTCTACCTGACTCTTTCTCTCTCTCTTTCTCTCCCTCACTCGGATTCGAGTTGAATCCTCCCCCCTTCACTTCATTTCATCTCTTCACTCACTCACACGTCACTTCCGGTCTGCATCCGGGTCTTGAATTAGTCATGGTGGATGCAAGTTTCTTTTAGCGGGTTGAAGAGGTAAGTACACAGACTAATTGTGTGTATCCCTATTACATTTGGCTATTTAGTTCATCCTGGATGTATTAATTAGGACAAACTTCAGATGAAGATAAAATCGTTTACAACAATGGAACAGGCCAATGGTCGTGAGTTAAATGCGAATCCAGAGTGAGTTTCTCGGTGTAATAAGCACAACGGTTTGGTTGAAGAGTCAAACAAAAATGTGTTGAATTTTTCACAGCCGACCATCAGCTTTGCTTTTTTCTCTTTCCTTCAACGTTATTTTGGTTTAATATTAAAGAATCTGACTATGTAGAGACATTGGAATGCAGATATTTAACACTAGACTTCTGACTTTGGCAAAAAAAAAACCATTTTCTGTTTCATATTTTCTCCTCTTCCGAAATGAAATTCTAATATGCAATTAATCCTGTCATTTCAGAGGGAAGTCTTGCTCTGTAAATTCTGGGTCATATTTCTTCTGATTAGTTTTACTATTGAGAACTACAAATATAGGTACTTACGTAGATATATATGTATATGTGTGTATGTATATAGTTATATAATGAGAATAAGAATAATAATGGAATTAAAAAAAGACATTTTCAGAGTTGAATATAAAATCCGAAACCATGGAACCATTATACCTCTTTCATGTAAACCTGTTTATAAACAACTGATGCTTAAAACGTATCCTTTATATATGTATATGTATTATACACACTCTGACACATTGTGTATTCTATACGTATTTGAGTATGTACATTTGTGTGTGTGTATGTATGTATATATATACAGCGAAAGATAGGTCAGTTTAGGTTTCCTTAAACAGAGATTATTTCATCTGTGCATTCTAAATTATTTCCATCTCAAATCTGTAACTTTTTCTTTAGGTTTATTTAATTATTTCACTGTCTTTAGATTCTGTATTCTTATACATATAGATGGCACCAACCCACAGCCCTCCCTGCCGCTCAGAGGCCTACCTCTTACCCTTTCCTACTACAGATATTGTAAACAAGATTTATGTCTATCTATCTATGTCTTCATTGTGATAGATCTGTATATTTTGTCAATAATCAATTTAGTTTCAACTCAAGTAGGCGTGTGTTATGGAACTGTTTGCCATTGTTTGATGCTTTTTGCATTTATTTTTCCTTGTCCATCTTGCCAAAGGTAGCAGACATATGTGTATGTGTGTTTCTGTCTGTATGTATGTGCTTATATATGAATATGTAATTATATTTGTGTATGTATATAAAAATTTGTGTATATATGTGCATGTGAATAGTATATTGTGTGTGTATATATATATATATATATATATATATATATATATATATATATATACATATACATACATATATATACACGTGTGAATACATATAATATATGCACAATCTGTATATAAATATGCAGATGTATGTATATAGTTCTGTATTTGTATGCAAATATGTATCCATGTATTTAAGCGTATATATGTATATATTTATGCATAAATTTGGGTTCATATGTACATACATATGCATTAATATCTTCGTGTCCTTACATGTTTTTTGTATGGTATACACACGTGTGTATATATATATATATATATATATATATATATATATACACACACACTTATTTCTGTATCTATATATAGATATCCATATATTTGTATGTATATGTCTGTTCTATATATATTTGTGTATGTATATAATACACACACACACGTGTGTTTGGGAGTGAAAAAGAGTACTCAATAAGGTGTGTAGTTTTCCCAACTCCTGTTAATAGTCGCTTATGTCACCAACTTTTCATTACATGTGTGTATCTATTTATCTGTACACATACACAATGTGTTGAAATGCTTTTATGAACTTCATGTGATAATCTACCACTTTCTGTATAAAGTGCTTCTTTAGCTCGTCATACCAACATATAATACACACATTTGTGTGGTTTCTGTCTTCAATATATTTGTGGCAATGTACGAGTACAATAAATAATTGTTTACTGCTATTATTATTGCAATACATTTGGCGATATTTGGTCTGCTTGTGGAATAGTTAAATGAGGCAGCAAGAATTATCGTTAATTTTGTTATTAAAGCTAAGAAAGTGATGAAGAATATTGAATGTTAATAGAAGACGACCATCGGAATGGTAGTTTTTTTTTTTTTTGTCTCTTCAACACCTGACATAGCGAACGCTTCTTCGGCACCTCACATCGAGACATGGAACTGTGTGTGTATGTATAACGTCTGCATACATCAATGACATTGTAGAGTAGCAAATGTTTAATGTCGGTGTATATGACTCTACCTTTCCTCTCTGCAATGTTTAATGTAACCTAAATAATCCTCTATGTCTAGCAAGAAATGAATGCTTTGTTTCTATTTATTTATGACTTTATTTCTGTTTGTCCGTTTTTGTCCTGGCACATTATTGTTTAGACAACATTTCACAAACTTTTCTTAAAGCCAAGAAATTAGTTTCACTTTTTATTCGACCTTATTTGATATTTACGTTATTTTAAAACACCTTTTTTGTTATTCCATTTCGTAAAACCCAAACAAAACATTGAAATAAAATTTCTATTTTCATTTGTTAACCTATATATTTATCTATATTTGTTATTTATTTCTCCGTTTATTGTTTATAATTCTTGGATTATATTCAAAACCTATGTATAGGATGTTTGATAGACCTAAATACTCGCCCCTTGCGCTCGCTCTCTCTCTTTCTCTCCAAAGAACTGGTATAGCAGGGTTGTAGTTTCAAATAAATAGTATAATAACTTCCATGCGACTACTTGTAAGGAATAACAGCCAAATCTCCCTCAAGTCACACCCTATTGTCTTAAAGGGACACTTCGTTCTTATGTTATGCTTAAAACAAACAGAGGTGATGATCGCGGCTTAAATACTTTTAATTATAGGTCTACTCGGTTAGGGCAGAACTGGTATTAACTAAAAGTGCTCTGTCCGAATCACCGAACTCTTCTCCCTCGTCTCGACACACACGCATACACACGGTTTACAAAATTTACTGTTTCGAATACTTGGGTCTCTGTATCAAGACGATGAGTTCTATTTGTATAATACGATGTAAATAACAGCATCGTTGACTAAGTTTTCTATAAAGTCTGCGAATCGGTTCCAGTGTCCGCTTGTTGCCATTCCACTGGTAAAAGTGAAGGTAGGAACATGATTTCCTTAAATAAATCACAGCCTAGGTATTTATAAAGATATTAATCGACTACTAACCCCCGGTAAAGATGAATTATAAAGAGATTATAGTATTTATTTTGCTTGCTTTTAGTCACTTCTTTAAATCTTTCTTTTTATAAGTTTCAAGTTGTATGTTGTGAATAACTAGCAAAGTGAAATTTTAATATCAAATATAACTTTAATTATAATTATCAGTTTCTTTTGATGAGGCTCTGAATTCCAATGTTTTTGTTGAGAGAAGGATTTGATAAAATAAGTATTATAGTAATGTGGTTTCTGATTTACTGATAGAATTTGATCTTGGAATTGTGATATAGAAATTTATAATATAGCACAGTTTTTAATATTCTGCACACTTGGCCATCTCAAATGCCCTTACAGTTATTGCTTTGTGAGACACAACCCCTATTTCATTTATTGATTATATTAAAGGAGTGTATTTCTGGAACTTAAGGTATCAACTCTGAACTTGGATAATGACAATTGTGTGATCTAACTGGGTGGGGGTGAGACATGAATTAGTATTGTGTATTTCATTACTGACTTTAACCACTTCTCTCATTTCACTACTCTCTAATTTATTGACAGGTGAATGGCTAATGTTTTAGACAATTACATGTTTAGAAATGATAAATTGTTTTATTATTTACATCTACATTCCGTTTTGATTGATTTCTCCAGTCTTCATCAGGTATCTTATTTCTGGATGTGTAAACACTACCAGATTGAATTAGAAGTAAAAGTTTATAGTTTGATTTCTGTTTCATATCATCTAACATCATCCAGGAATAAAACGTTTGCTAGTGATTGATGATGAAACTATTCCAAATGTAATAGGTGTTAATATTAAAATATTTTTGTTAATGAGAAGCATAAATTGATAATTTTTCACCTTGTTAAGGACAGTATTGCTGTTGGTTTTTGTTACATATTGTTTCAACTGATGACACCATCTTTTACAGATGATTCTGTTTGGCCCAGATTAAAAAAAAAAAACGAAAAGATACCCAGCTTTTCTGGAAAGTTACTACATGAAGTGCTACTGGAAATGGAAGAAGAACGATTAAAGAGAGATGCACAAGGTAAAGCTTCTGCATTACTTTCTTGTTCTGGCAGCGAATCTGAAGGTGATGAGGTGAAATCTCAATTCCATTGTAAAAGTGATGAAGTTATGATGGAGGAGAACCCTAATCCTGAAGATCTAGAAGAGGATGATGACTCAGATGATGATGAGGAAACTGATGATGAGGACGAAGGTAAAATAAATGGTTTTAATTCCTCTGAAATCTTTCCCTTGTTCTTTTTCCTTAATATTTCTCTATCAAAAATTTTTTTTTTCTTGGATAACACCAATGTTGTCTTTTATTGTGCATCCTTTCAAATCTAGTGCTTATAGGCCTCTATACTTGTTTGTTGATAACTAAATAGCCATATGCAGGTGATGTACATCAGCCCAAAGTTATGGTAAGTCCTTTACACAACTGGTATTTTATCAATTCCAAAAAGATAAAGGCAAAATAATGCTGAGTGGGCTTTGAACACAGGAAATAAGGAGCTGTAATGCAGCGCAGCAAATATATAGGATTATTTTGAGTCAAAGACAGCTCCTGAGAATCCATTAGGGGAAGCATTTACAGTGTTTACATAGGAAGTAGCAGATTTCTTGTTTTTCCTAAGTTTAAATTTATCATTGGACAGTATCAGAATTTTTATTATCATTATATAAGAATACATATATAATGTTGACTTAATTTGTTAATTATATAGTTCTCCTGTTGGTTATTGTAATGAGCTATGCCGCTTACCAATATGATAACTCTTTACTACAAGGCTACAGATATCTCAGTGAATAGCAAGAGACTGGCAGTGTAACTGTTGGGTTATATATTGTCACTGGTACTATGGACATCTGGTTCTCAATAGCTGAGTATTTCTGTTTTTTGTATAGCCAGAAGTCAACCCTCTTCAAGTATATCTATGATTATAAAGCATTCCAGCTGTGACTATCTCATTTTTTTTCTCCAGGCACAGTGTGTCTAGTATCACATTATCTAATGCATATCTCCTTTTGTATGAATCAAAGGAGATTGTGGCTATCTGTAGTAGATTGTGTGGACACAAACAGATTCCTTTTTTTTGTCTTATCAAGTTCTAAACATGTTAAACAAACAATCCAAGTGGAAAGTGATTGTGGATGAGGAATATATGGGAAGATTTTGTATTCTAAGACACAGCTCTTCTATCTTTCCTTCTTTTACTTTCAGATTTCCACCTGGAAACCATGCAGTTTATCATTTAGTTAAGCTGTAGGTTCTATTCAAGTAATGTGTTGAGAATTCTTTAGATTTAAATAGTTTTATAACTGCACTCATCTATTTTGCTTGATTTTGTTGGTGATAGTTCAAAAATTTTAAACAATATGTTTGTGAAGTCTGTTCCAAAGTTGGGAAGACAAATGTTTTGGTACCAGTAGAACAGAGAAGCCAATCACCTTAATCTTAGTGGGAGTGGGACAAGAGGAAAGTTTTTTTTTTTTTTTGTTCGATTCAATAATAAAACATAATTTTGCCTAATATTATGAAATATAGTGTGTGGGGTAAGTTGCTTCAATGCAGGCATATCCAAACCATTCCTGTAAAGGCTCCAGGTTTATACCATAATTCACAAATGGCTTTCAACCTGGATTATTGGATTGTTTTGTAATTGACTAATTGCTTTTAAGAAAAGCATTTGGTTGTAGAAGTTTATGAATGTCCAAGTTATCTAAAAATTTCAGCAACACATTGCAAGAATGTGCCTCTTGTAAATATATCGTATATAAACTTGTTCCTTTGATAACCATCATATGCACACATTCACACTCAAACATTGTGTGTGTGTGTGTGTGTGTGTGTATATATATATATGCACATGTATGCATGAAGGAAACAACTTTTCTTTCTAACATTTATTAAAAACATGTTTGTTCAACTTTGAACTTGTTTCATTAAAGATTTTTCAAATTTTTTTATTAGTCTTTTATGTTGGGTTTAGAAGAATGACTTTCCTAAATCTGTTAGTTTGACTTTTGCAACTATTTTCGAAATAAATTGTGGTAATGGCATGTTATTTGCATATTCTCTGGAAAGTTTGAAAGGATCTTGAGAATAATTTTGATAACTCATAGAATTATCAATGCCTAATTTAAAATTATATAATAGAAAATCCTGGTGGATTGAATGATACATTTCTTTTATGTATGATATATGTATCTTTTTAATGTCTATGCCTCTGCATCATATCTATTTCTTTCCTACAACTCCTCTTCCTAATCCCACTTCCACCACTCTTATTGGCACTATTCACTTAGATGCTATAATGATATGAAAGTGAAACTGAACATATTTCACCCCCTCCCCTCACCTTTTTGCACTCCTGCTTATCCTCCTTGGAGTCACTTACTTTGTTTTTTGCATTCTGAATAAAATCCCACACCCTCTTATTTTCTGCTGAATGCCCCTTTCACCTCCATTCTTCCCCTGTACACTTTCTCTTTCTGCCAATGGCAGCCCTCACTACTTATGTTTATCTCTTACTATTTCTCCCCATATGCTTCTGATCTTGTCCCTGGCACTGTACATTACTTGCACATCACCCACACTTCCTGTCACCCCCTTTTTCAATCTTATTTTCTCCACATTTCCTCTTCAAACTGATATTGACCATTGACCTCACCACTGTCCCTATCTTGATCTAGCTGCTGCTATCTTTTGACACTCTTGCAATCTTGCCTACCTACTCATGCAGTCTAACCCTCTGAAACCTCTTCGCTATCTTCTTCCCTTTACCAGCGGAGTAGCCATATACCTCTTCTTCTGAGACACCTGTTTCTGTCCCTGTATTTTACTTCTACTGCTCATTACTTGGCATGTAGCCATCCCCCAATCAGTACTACACCCACTTCAGTTGAGGGTTCTTGTCTTGCAAGTTACCTAGTGACTTTACCAGTGCTAGTGTCCATTAAAAGGCATCCATTACACTGTCAAGTGGTTGGCATTGGGAAGGGCATCCAGCTGCAGAAATCATGCCAATGCAGACATTGGAGCTTGGCACAGTTTTATGGCTCATTGGTTCCTATCAAACCATCCAGTCCATGCCAGCATATAAAACATGAGTGATGATTGTGCATGTGTGTGTGTATTCAACGACTCTTACACAACTAAAAAATGATTGCTGTTGCATTCTTTTTTTTTTCATGGAATTTCAATTTGTTTTTTCATAGAAACTGATGACGACGACGATGATGTTACGAAAGGTGTTTGTGACAAAGTCAGCCTTTTAGAAGAGGAATCTTCTGATCAAGGAGATGGTGATGATTGTCCAATTTGTTTAAATCGGTTAAAATATCAAGATATTGGAACTCCAGAATCTTGTGATCACAGTTTTTGTTTAGATTGTATTCAACTTTGGGCCAGGGTGAGTTACTGGACTGCTTTATTTGTTTCTCTCCAAATTTTGAATTTCTATCCCCTGTAATAGTGCTTTCTTCTTGTCTTTAGTCTATAAAAAGAATATTTTCTTGAATAAATGTGTTGAAGAACTGTGGATCTTTTTTATGTAAGAAAATTATTTCATAAATTGGTTTCTCTTTTTTAGTTAAAACTTTTGCATCATTGAAATATGGTGCAAAGATTTTTGTAAGAAAGGAATGGAAAAGAATAGAACCCGTTACTATGACATAATCTGTAATATTCTGTTGTGGTATGTAGGTGGGTGTTAAATATGGAATGAAATTGAATACATAATTAAACGTTTCAGCATAGCAAAACAATGTTATAAAAGCGGTAAATAAAACATTTATGGAATGTGGAATTTCCATGAGTGTCACTTATAACTGTATTGTGAAGTTTCAAAGTAGAAGAAACTATGCTATTTAAATCAATATGTAGAAGAGGTGTTTTCACTGATTTGGACATGTGTAAATACATGATACTGGGTGAGGTAAGTGTTGTGTGTTTGCTTAGAACTTCACTTGAAATAAGTATATATATATATATATATACTTATTGCACCCATGCTGGTGGTACATAAAAAGCACCATTCAAGCATGGCTGATGCCAGTGCCACCTGACTGGCTCCCATGCTGGTGCCACCATTTGAGCATGACTGATACCAGTACTGCCTGACTGGCACCCGTTCCAGTGGCACATAAAAAGCACCATTTGAGCATGGTCGATGCCAGTCCCGCTGACTGGTTCCTATGCTGGTGGCGCATAAAAAGCACCCACTACACTCAATGAGTGGTTGGTGTTAGGAAGAGCATCCATTTGTAGAAACCTTGCCAAATCAGATTGGAACCTGGTACAGCCTCTCGGCTTGCCAGTCCTCTGTCAAACCCATGCCAGCATGGAAAGTGGACATTAAATAATGATGATATGTAGCAGATAGGATAACTTAGTTCATCCATTGTTGAACTGATGTGGATTACATGTCTCAGTGAACATTAGCACACATTAACACCTTAAATATGCATTATGACCCTGGGATCCCATTGTCCTGGGATTCTGACTGGTTGAGTGGTGTAATCCAACCCATACCAGCATGGAACACATTAAATGATGATCTCACACACACATAAATATAGTTGTACTACTTAGATAATTCTATTTCCATTTGGCATTTCTTCACTGTTTTTATACATATCCTGTCATTTAAGTGTATATGAGTGTGAATTGATATAATAGCAGACAGCCATCTGAGAGATCTACTATTCATTACCAGCATTCTGTTGTGCTCCTTGGTCAACAGACATTAACTTTAAAATAATTGCCAAGTAGTTCATTTAGTTGTAGTTGTCCATGCTGAAAGTTAAGAACTAATCACTGTAAATAGTGATATCACTATAAATTTGATGGCTTTGGTAGTTTGTACTGCTGAGTTGAATTCCTTTTGTGGCTATTTCTTGGAGGCACTGTTTCTATCAAGTTTAGCTGCTGTAGATGCACTACATAAAGAAGTTACGCTTCACAGTGACACCTCCTTAACTCGATGGATTATGGGAGTCATCACCCTATCTTTGATAGTAACATTTAAATGCTATGTTTAACATATCCTGTTTCACCGTTCAAAGTATGTCTCTGGTAAAACAACAAAGCCTTGGGATTGGCTTTAGAAGTTGAATAATTGAAGATTATAATACAAAGGGTTCTTAATTGTAAGCTTGGCTCCTTCATTAACACCACTCTTTGAGATAATATTTTCTTAATGATTAATGTTGATGATAATTATATACAGTAACACTATATTCTATTAGTCTGGTCAATGGCATTATCATGTGTAACCTATTGTATTTTAACTTCTTTCTGTATTACATGTATATCTCATGAGAATGTTAGACTTTTAGAGTGAGCAGTTTAAGACAACTATAGCTTTGTTACAATTAATAATGTGCTAAAATTAAATATATAATTCTTCAAAAAGAATGATAGGTTGTTTACTATTACTATTACAACTGTGACAACTAAAGGCAATATATCATCCCACCTGCCAATCATATTTGTATACTTCCTTGTCTACTGTCCAGTTATCAGCCTTACTAAATAGATTTCATTGCTTTTATAAAATATTGTTTCCAAGTTGAACTACATTTTCACATATTTGCATGTTATAAATTGTGTATAATTTTTTTTTAATAAGACAAAAAAAATTCATGCTGTATTTTTTAAAGTTTAAATTTGTCTTTTCATCAAATAATTTTTTTACAAAATATGTTGCATAAAATTTTTCATCTATTGCATTAACAAGAATTTTAAGGAACATTTTTGTGCCTTAATGATTCCAATTTTTGTTTTTCTTTAGAATGTCAATACTTGTCCTGTAGATCGACGAGAATTTGAATTAATCTTGGCTAGACATGCTGGTGAAGATGAGATTTTTAAAAAGGTGTGTTACATTTTTTTTTGAGAACAGTAAATATTGCATTCATTCTATATTTTATAGCCAATAACTATGTTTGTATTTTAGAATTAGTTTTGAATTAACACAATTCTTAGGTTTCTTTTTGATTTGCTTTACTAATTAATACTGAGTTAGAGATTTAAATTTCTCAGTTTTGATTATGGTGCCAATAAAAATTCTAGACGGTTTAAATGTATTTGTATTTTTCAGTTTGGCTTAGTTCTTTTAATTAAATCTCATTGACAAGCACACTTGTCAATGAACCTTAATTCAGACTGACATTGTGTATATTAGGATATAGTAAAGGTTGTTTTTGATATACTTTATTTCCTGAAGGTTGTTACTTGTTAACAGTATTAGAAGGTTCTTGCAAATTTAGAAAATGGCATGCTGTTGGAATTATTTTTATTATAGTAATTGCGCACTTTTTTTGCAAATAACTTGAATTTAATGTTAGGGTAGAACCTGAGGATGTGTTTAGAATTATGTTGTGGTTTATCTCTTGATTTATTGTCAGTAACTCAGCTAATTTCAAAACTGAATTTTAGATTTTAATTTTCACATGTGAAGGTCAACTATAAATACTTGTAGGAAACCTGTGGTTCAGTTTACATGGTTTCACTTCCTGTAGTGCATGGAAGATGCTATGATGCCTACTTTTTTATGCATAATCAATGTACTTGATACATTATATGACACTCCCCTCTCTCTTCTCACCTAGAAATGGCTTGTTCCTCAATTTAGATATTTGTGGTATCGTAACCAATAAATATTATTGAAAACTTGATTGTAATTTTCATGAAGTATTATCAGATTGCAATTAATATATTTAATCAATATTTGTGTTCAAATTTGTTTATCTTGTCTATTTAGATTCCTGTGGCTGAAAAGAGTTTTGAGGCTGAAGAAGATGCAAGTGAAGCAGAAAATGATTTGACTTACTGTGAAGTTTGTGGCCAAAGTAACCGAGAAGATAGGCTTTTACTGTGTGATGGGTGTGATCTAGGGTATGTTAATTATCAGTATTGTGTGATGGTGTGGATTATATTACCATTATATAGTTATTAACACTGATGGGTGTGGTTTAGGGTATGTTCATAATCGTTATATATAGGTGGGTCACTAATATTATATGATGAGCGTGATAATAATCTTAATTTTAACATTTCATAAATTTTTATTTATATTGAAATGGTAGATTGGTAGTATTGCTTGAACATTGAATAAAATACCTTGTGGTGTTTGGTTATATCCAGTGGTGAGCTGGTCTCTGCATTCACACAAATCAATAATTAGTATCTTTTTAAAAGTGAGAACCACTTGTTAACTTCTTGCTGGAAGGTGAAATGAGACTTACTCAGGAAAGTTAGGGTGTTAATCACACTACAAAATCTAGTCTATTTGCTGTACAAAATTGTCCATTTTAAAATCAAACTTGGAAGGTTTATAAGCATTATTTTCTGGAATGAAACTAAATGTGCAAGTGTGTGTGTGTGTATTTGGATACTTGGTATGATTTGTTTACATGTGTGTTTGTGTGTTCCTGCCACACCTATTGTTTCTATTTGTACTCACCTCCACAATACTTGAACCTGTTATGTATGAGGGACATATCAATCTTCCTTTGGCCCTTCTCTCTACTCACTTTGTTCCCTTAGCTCCTCATCCTCTTGCATCACCTGGAAGACCAAATGGATGTAGCATGATATTCTATAAATCTTACAGCAAATAAACTTTATCAATCTTCCAAACATTGGTATTTCTTTTCCCCAACACTGACCATCACAATTTTCATTGGACTTAGGATTTTACCATTATTTTATTGTTGAAGGAGAGATAAATTGCCAAATTCTTCAAAATCTTTTATTCAGAATCCTTGGTTAACAGTTTTGTAACTCAGTGTAGCTGAATGAACTGGTTGTTGAAACTTTAACTGCTCACCACTGGTTATGCCTATATGTTGAGAGGTCAACTGTGCTATTTCTCTTTTTGGGGTTGATAAAATGTCTGACTGAAATAAACAGTTGACTAACTAAAAGCCTTGAAGAGTGCAGCAATCCAATAGCTGGAAAAGAGCTGGGTGGGGATTTTTTTTAGTATTTCATATAAGAATTTAGTTAGTAGCTAACACTTTTGAAAACAGCTTTTTTATCAATTGAAAATTTCAACTTTGAAAAATTATTTGCAAAAATTTTTTTTACTTTAAATGAAAAGCTTGTTTTTTAAATTTTTTCTTTGAAAATCTTGAACAGATTTCATTGTGAGTGCTTGGACCCACCTCTTGATAGTGTTCCAGTTGAAGAGTGGTTCTGTCCAGATTGTGCTGAAGCTAATGATTCACATCGTAAGTAATAGAAATAGAAGAGAAACTTTATGGAAATTACAGTAAAATGGAGGAGCATTGTCTTGTCCTGATGTTAAAGTAGAATATTGTGTGTGTCATCTTTCAGTTGCTATTGTTTTTGTTGTTTTAATATTAGTAGTGTGGATTTAAACAAACACACATGTACAGAAACAAGAGAAACCTGTAGTAGCTTATTTGTTTAAAACTGATTACTTCCTGTCAGTATGATGTTGCACTAAATGTGGATGCTTTTTGGTGGGTAGAGAGCTACAATCTGCTGGATATGCAATATTAGTCTGCAAGACCTGCTACAAGTGAGGTGAGAAGACATTAATGAGGCAGTATTGTTGTAGAAAATAATGTAGAGTTGGTGCATGTTGACCATGTAAGAGAGAGGTTAAGGACCTAACAATGTGATACAAGATTATAAAATAGGTTTACAGTACAGTATATTACCATATATAGTCTTAGCAGCCTATTTCACCTTAAAGTAAAGGGCTCAGGAGTAGTTCTCTTAACTGCTTGTGGCTGGAAATCTTGAAGGTGAAGCTAAGCATGCGTAGAGACACATGCCACCCATTAAACTGAAATACATACTGCAAAATTCTGCTCAAATTTTTTACCACCATCATATCCACATGCTAGTAGAGGAATTTCTATGAAATCGCTTGTTACGAGAAATAGCAACTAAATTCCTACAGAAAATCACAACTATCTTTAAAAAAGGATCCCTTGGGCAGTGTAGTCCTAGATGTACAAAAAGAGGTGATGGTTTTGATCATAGTTTTATTCAAGAGTTGATCTAGGGCTAAATACCATCACTAAGCATCTTCATATCCATAACCCACCCCTTTAGTATCCTCAGTTTTTCTGTCCTAATTTATTTAGAGTGGGTTACAAGAAATGAACATACACAATTAGTAGTGATTTTATTAGACATAAGGATGAAACTATCGTAATACAGTTGTTGATGTTTATGTATTGACTCTGCATAAATTTCTTTTGTTTAGGTTGTGTACTGAATGATTTTGAATATGAACCACAATATTTATTAGAAGAAAACTCCCCCTCAGAAGCTCTTCCTTATCTACGTCCAAGACGAAGACAAATTGCTCGCACAAGGATCAGTGAAAGAGTTCGCGCTCGCATTCAGGAATACCGTGAAGGCTTAGCACGTCTTGTATGTGATGATAAAGATTCTGGAGCCTTTGAGGTATGGCCTAATTTTTCTGATTTGTTTCTGGTCTGCAGTTATCATTCCTGCACCTTATATTCTATTGTCTGTGTTGCTTAGCTTTTCTACTTTGGGAAATCCATGCTTCATTGCAGATTTTATTGCACTACCAAGATTAAATTTCAAAATACAAAAAAAAAAAGACTTGAAAAATTAATTAAAAAACAATTTTTTCGTGTATTTACATACTTAAGAAGGTATCAGCTTATTTTTCTTTTTTCTATTATCATAATGATGATAATAGAAACAAATGGTTTTAGGATTTGGAGACAAATAACTAGCAAGACTGCAAATATCTCAAAAACTACATAGTATTGACACTATATTTTGATGATATTAAAGTATCTTATTTAAAGATGAAGGGTTAGTGACAGCAGTAGCAACAGTAGAACTTTGTTTCCTTATTGGTGTAAGTTTGAAGACATCTTGTTAGAACTGGTGTTTATATTGTCTATCTTTTTCAATTGCGAATTAATCATAAAGTAACTGCTATTTAATTTGTAGCTGTAAGTCATGTACAGTAATAAAAGATAGATCAGAGTATCTGCTATATGTATTATGCTGTGTTAATAAAAGAGGTTATATTATAAAATTGCACTTCAGAACTTTGGTATCTCTTGATTGGTTTTTGAGTTGTTAATTGAATGCTTTTAAGAACAGTTCTGTTATAAATATTGGCTGATGTACAAATGAATTTTTTTCTTCTTTGTATGTCTTTCAGAGAGGGAGTACATCAACAGAATTAAGTCGAACACGAAGCCAGACTCGGCAGTCAGAGGCAAGCAAAAAACAATCAACAAGAAGGAAATCCAAAAGATTGGTATCTGGTAAAAAAAAAGTTCTCTCCAGGAGAAAACAACGGCGTGCCAAGACCTTAAAAAAGGTTTTTGCTTTATCTATGTCTAATATATAATTGATATTTGAAGTGAAGATTGCCATTGGCAGTCATTAAAGTGCAGGCTTAACTGATGATCTGTAGTTGATTTTTAGACACATATAGCCAATTGAATTGACTCCAGAGTATTACTGCTACGTAATCAGTATTTGGTTTATATAGCTATCTAATTAAGAAGGTTGCTTTTCATTCATGTG
The DNA here is from genome assembly GCF_046866305.1 of Octopus bimaculoides. Classification (NCBI taxonomy): domain Eukaryota; kingdom Metazoa; phylum Mollusca; class Cephalopoda; order Octopoda; family Octopodidae; genus Octopus; species Octopus bimaculoides. Next base: position 33,547,830 of record NC_142940.1, read on the forward strand.
GATTCAAGTTTGATTCCACTACAAGACCTCAGATAAGTGTCTTCTATTCAACCTTTGGAAAAGTGGTTGTAAAAATGATATATATGTGAGAGAGAGAGACAGTGTGTGTGCATCTGTTGTAAACTGGTATGATGAGCTGAAGAGGTTGGTGTTAGGAAGGACATCCAGCTGTAGAAACCATGATAATGCAGTCATTTAGAGCTTGGTGCAGACATCTGGTTTGTCAGTTCATGTTGAACCAACCAACATGTCAGCTTGATGACTGAAATAAGTAGTGGATGTCTATGTGGTGAAGTAAAACCCTCGAAGCCCCTTTTTCAGCATGGTTGCAGCTCAGTTACTGTACTCAGTATATAAATAATCTTGAGTTATTCAGATTATGAAAGGATGAAACTACTGAAAACTATTTCTTTACAGTCTGTTGTTTCTGTCTGCTTAACATTTTTAGTTTATTTGAAATTACTTATCAAGTGGAATCAGTTGTTGAGAATAAGAATCTTGGAAGTTTTCAATTTTAATTAAAAAATTTTTTTAATTTGTGGCGAGTGAGGTCAGGTGTATTAAGATGGATGTATAAAACTATTTTATTTAAATGTAATGATCCCTTTCTTTTTTTTTTTTTCTTCTTCTCTTCCACCAGAATCAAATACTTGACAGACTCTGCAATACAACTAAGAGCCCTAAATCCCGTCTTGCTGGTAAACTTGGATTAACCAAGTCAACAGGTTTAAGGAAATCTGAGCGAACAACAGCTGAACAGGTAGCCAAAGAAAACCTGTATGGAATAAAACCTTTGTCAATTATGGGACACAAGCATGAATTGGATCAATTTGATGAGTAAGGAAGAACATTTATCCCTGCTTTGTTCTTCTATAAACATAGCTTAGAATTTCTTGATAGTAATGGATTATTTTTCAGTCATAGAAACCGTCCTTTGTCATTCTACTTGTTGTGACTTTTATTATTTTGTTGAGCTGGGTATTGATATTGTAAATCTGTATTCATGGCAGTAGCATCACTAATAGTGATCGTTCTCTGAAGTATCCAGAAGATTCCTCATTTCATTTTTTAAAATTCTGATCTAAGAATTAGATTTATCTATTCCTGAACCTCATTGGGACATTGTTGCTTCAATGAAATCCATTATGTTGCACGAAAAATATTGCTGAGTTACAGATGGTAATGTTAACATTTCTTTGTCAATAAACTGTCTGGTAGCTTTGTGTTTTGAAAGATGTGTAGAACGATAACTTCCTTACTTCAAATCAAATAATGGTTAGTAAAAGGAAGACCATTTGGCTGTAAAACAGTCTCACTAATATGTATTCATGTAACCCATACTTGCTTGGCAAACTGAACATAAAATGAACTAACAAAATTTACGACTTTCTGTAATTTCTTTTATAAACACATTGCTCTGTGTTTTATAGAGATGATTCCTTTGGTCGATCAAGTGAACCACAGGCAAGTACCTCAATGTTATCTGCAGCAGCCTCAAAAAGATCTTCAAAATATTCGGCCTCAGCTTTACTCTCCCGACAACCGGTTGCTCGCCCATTGTTATGCAAGTAAGGACTTTACCAAATGTTTATGTAACTCTGTCTTAGCTGTTGTCTGTGTTGAGTTTATATGATATATATGTAATTGTGTTTGCATAAAGTATATATAATGTATTTCCTCCCAACTGTAGTGTGTCTGACCAGTGAAACACACTTGCACTGAGAACATTTTAACACACACATGCACATGCTACACATTTCAAAGAAATCAAACTTGTAACACTACTTCCTATTTCCTATACATGAACAGTCACAGTAAAACAGTAACTTGGATTTTTACTGTTTGACCATTGATAACTTTTGCAATTTAATCATGAATCAATGCAGATTTTTGTACTGTTTTCTCCCATATCATGTAGTATTTCTCTTAAATGCTGAAAGTAAGTTTCTTTTCTCTATTTTTATAATAGGTTGCCAGATGATAAAGCCAACAGTAGTCTTTTCTCTTGTCAGAGTAGTAGCTCTGGTGCCAGTAACAGCAGCAGTGGTGTTGGTGGGGCTGGACTTGATTTGTTAGGAACTATTATGATGGAACAAAGTATTCTTCATATGAAAAGTAAAGACATCAAAATAAACCGAGATGGTATGTGGGACTTATAAAATTAATCCTTGACTTCTTTTATGTCTTCTCAGATCGTACATTCTGCCCTTTATGAATTATTCTAAATTAAATGAATGAAAACTAGGCATTTTCCTCTGTAACTATACATCTAACAACCCAGTGGTACTATCTCAACCCTATAATTAAATACTGATCAAGCATAATTTACTGACTTCATTCACATGTTAATTAATAGTTGAATCAGTAAAGGTTTCTAAGGATTAACTGTACTGTCACTTAGTTGTTGATGGCCTCCAGCCCTGACTTGCACCCTTGAGAGATCATTTCAGTTTTAAATTCCATTACCTTTCAGCACATGGATATCAAAGAAGACTCATAAAATCATGAAGTATTTTTGACTTTGGTGACAGCTTATAGTTAAGACACCTTTATAAAATTTAGTCCTTAGTGCTGTTAAGAATATACACACACACAGTTATTTTTTCCAGTCACAATATTGATATTGATTAAATCCTATAGCAAATTGGGTGGGTGGTTGATGCAACTAATGTAAATATTTTCTACATGTCTAAATCCCATACAAAGCTTTTTAAACTAAGCACTGTATAATAATACTTGTTAATTACACAGCACTTCTGTTGCCTGTGATAGTGAACTACTGTTATATGATACCTATTTATAGTTCAGTGGACTTAGCCAGTGGTAGATTTTTGTATATGGTTAATATATAACTGAGTGTTGTCTAAAATCGTAGGAGGTGTTTATATTTTGATGTATATTGCATACTCAATTACAGTAAGCTTTATGTTTATTACTAAGAGCTTTTTGTAGTTAATTTCACTAGAACATAGTGTCGACAAAAATATCACTGTTTATATTTTCATTTTGATTCATGATTGTTTGATAAAACTGTCATTCTTGTTTATACCAATCTTCAATTTTATGTACTGTAATTTATGATACCAAACAAGACAAGGAATCGATTATTGGCCTGTATTGTACACTATCATAGTGGAAGAAAAAACCTTTGCTTAATTGTTCTCCTATCACTGGTCATTTATAAATAATTCCTTGAATAAAAAAAAGTTTTTTTTATTCAAATCTTATGTATCACGGTCATTGCATTAGTGACAAAGATACAAACCCTTCAGCAAGGAGGCCTGCATCTTGTTAACTAATTATCTAAAACTCTGTTTCCTTGTAACTTATCAAAATAATTCATATTTTTGCACATGCAAAGGAATCAACCAATTTATTTGGTATTTTAATTTTTTGTTTAGAGGCTGATTTTCTGGGATGTCCTTTCTATCTCTATACTATCTTTTCATTGGTTTAATCTCTGACCCTAAATGTAGATGTAAATATTGAAATATCTCTTGAGATGGGGTTAATGGTGTGAAAAAGGTCCATCTGTGATTAGTTACTTTTGTGTTTAAAATTTTATTGAACAAGAAGTCTTTTTAAATGATACATTCTTCTTTTTTAGGTTCATTGACTGCCAAGAAGCCGGTTCCTGTCAGTGTAGAAGAATGCCAAAGCAAACCTTCACAGTTGCATTTTGATTACTCAACATCTAAAGAAGATGAAAATTCCAAAATCCAGGTGGATAATGATTCTGAAAAGAATCTAGAATCTCCCGAGGAGGAAAATTCTACCACTTCTGTTGCAAGTCCTCAGACTAAAAACGATTGTGGACTTGAAAAGATTCATAACAGTTCTAGTGAATCAAAAGAGGAAAGATCTCCTGTAGCATCTGGTGAGAGTGAACCAGAGGCAAAGTTATCCGAACCTGAAGAAGAAGAAGAAGAAGAAGAAGAGGAAGTAGAAACAGAATGTTCTGAAACTGTTGATGAAAATCTTGCTTGTGTAAATGAGGAAGAGGAAGCAGAAGAAGAGGAGGAAGGTGAAAGGGAGGAGGACATGGGTGAGGAGGAAGAATGTAAAGGAAATGTCAGCGATGACACTAAAACTAATAACAATAACAACAACAAAAGTGTTGGAGATGAAAGTCAGGAAGAAACAGAAGACAGTTCACAGGATGGTGTGTTAGATGCAGCAACAGTGAGTAATAACTCGGATGGTGAGGATATCAAAAGTGCTTCACCAGAAACCGAAGTGAACAGTCAGCTATACAAGAGTGATGACAGCTGTGCTGAGGAGAACAATAAGGAAAGTTCTGAACCAGAAATGGAAAATACGTATGATCCAATACTAGAAGAGAAAACTATTTCCGAGGTGGATTCAGTTGGCTTCAGTCCTGAACTTGATCTGGAACAACAGAGTGAACCTGAGGATACAGCTCCTATTAAGGAAGGAGAGTCAAGTTGTGAAGATGTTTCTTCTGTGAATGTTGACAGTGAGAGAAATAAGGTAGAATCTGAAAGTGTTGGTGAACAGCAAGAGGAAAGTGATGAAGAGGAGGGCTGTCCTGATGAGGTGGACAAATCAGACAAGGAAGAAGACACGAAACAAACTGGTGAAACTTCAGATATTGAAGACAATATTAAATCAGCTGAGGAAGATGTTGATGAGGAAGTGCCTGAAGAAGAGTGTAAATTTGATACAGAAGATGACAATGCTCAGAAGGAGAGCACTGTTGATGAATTAGAATCATCAGTTGATTTTGACAAAGCTGATAGTCATAAGGACCTTGCTGCCGACGAACAACCTTCCAAAGAAATGTCTCCGCTAGACAACTTTGAGAAATCTGAATCTGTGAGGGATGAGGAATCTGACGAAAACGTTGACTCTGGAGTTGCAGGAGAGAATTTAGTATCTGATGAACCAACTTCTAAGAAGTTTGAGATTATTGAAGAAATGTCAGACCATTTTGATGATGCAACATCTACAAATATGACTGATTTAGAAAAAGTTTATCAAGAAAGTTCTGAAAACTATGAAGAAACCAATGAAATGGTAGAGAAGGAAGTATCTGGCAGTGAGAGTGATGCCAGTTCTGTTGCAGAGGGTGAGAGAGAACGGGATAAACCCAAAGTACCAATATCTGAGCTACCAAGGATCCCTAAGAGAAGCCGAAGGGATTTGTATAAACGGGAGAAATCATCCAGAAGTGATGGTCCTGAGTTGAAGAGTGTTCTTGGAAGAGTAGACATGTCTGATTATAAAATGAAACGAGGCTGGGGAAAGAAAGATCGTAAAAGTCGGTGGGATCCTGATGACTGGAATCAATCAGAAAGGGATCTTGATTTTATCAGTAGCCGAGACCGTAAGTCAGATGGAAATAAAAGTTACCATTCAGATCGTTCTGAAAGTAGTCATGAGAGTGAAAAATACGGCTTTGAGTACAAAGAATCAAGATCTCGGAAGAAACGACATGATATTTCTCGAAGTCACTCAAAAAGCCATAAAGAAAGTACAATAGATTACAGAGACATTCCACACTGTCGTTATTCTCCAGAGAAATCCAAAACCCGAAAACGAGAGCGTAGTCGTAACCACAGTCGCTCATGTTCTCGGGATAAAATCTTTGATTATGACAAATCAAGCAAGAGAAAGAGTAGAGGGCGTAGCAGGGACAAAAGTCCCAGCAGAAAGTCCAAAAGACATCGCTCTTACTCTAGAAGCCCATCACGTAAATCTCATAAAGACAGAGGTTTGAGTGATAAGAGGCGGCACAGAGATGAACGCAGGAGAGTTGAAGACCGTGTCCATAAGCGATATTCTGACAGATTGGAATATGAAGAGAAAAAAAATAGACATCACCCAGAAGACTTTGATGAATGGGATGATGGTTCTTGCCAAGTCATTGATTATCCTGTAGAACAAAATGAATCCCCTCCAGCTAAATCAGAGCGAAGCAAAAAGTCCTCTGACCGTTTCTATAAAACTTCTCCAAATGATAAAGTAAGTGAAAATTTCTTTGAAAAAAGATCGTCACAAGAAAGAAGTGCTTTTAAAGGAAATAAGTTAGATGATACAGGGCATTTCTATAATGCACGCACAACAACTAAAAAGCAAAAATTTGTTGATCGCTTTTATAAAGCTCCGCATCTCCGAGATGCTGGTACAGAAAAATTCCCAATTCATTTGTCTGAAGATGAAGCTGAAGTTGAGTCAACTCCCAGCAAACCTGAGCCCGAGGAAGTCCAGAAGAGCAATGATGAAAATCGAGTGAAAGAAAATGAAACTGACAGTGGAAATAGTGAGTATGATCCTGCATTTCCAACAGAGTCAGGAAGTCCAATGCGACAGGAAGAGGCTCCAAAATTGCTTGAAACAGTTGAGGAAGAGAGCCCACCAGCTTTGTCTGAATCTGAAAGTAGTTCTGCACCTTGCACAACTATTGAAGACACCTCACCCACTTGCACACAGACCGTTGTAGCAAGTGACCCTCCATTCATACTCCAAGAAAACCCCAGTGTACAAAATCTTCCAGTGCAATCCCAGAACATTACATTTCCTATGGGTCTTCGAATGATGCCCCCCAATATGCCTCAGCATCTGATGATGAACCCCATGTTTTTAAGTCGCCCTCCTCCATTCGGTAGGTTACCTCGTATGGCTGGACCTGTAAATCGAATGGGTTGGCCCATGAATCCTTCAGGAATGATACAGTTACCTCCCAATCGTTTTGGTCCAGCACGTATGGGTCCTGGTGGTGCAATGCCTCCAAGGCCGGGTCTACTCAATGGAGGGTTTGAGAGCATGCCTCAAGAACCTGGGCAACCTATGTCTTCTTTCAAGCAACACCCATGTGACCCCAGACACCTTCCTTCCCAAACCCACTCGCCTGGACAAATTTCTCGCACTGGCCTTCCCACCCCACCCAATATGTCACACATACCTCCTCCTGGGCCTTTGCTCACACAGCAGCACCCGCCTCCTCCTCCTCCAACCTCACAAATGCATTTGCCCCTACCCACCACATCAATTGCAACGGCATCGTCTCAATCTCTGAACCTGGAATTAGACGATAGTCAAAGCCCAGCCTCAGTTCACTTGCCACAGCACCAGCAACAGAGTCTTGGCACGATAGGGATTAGCAAAGCTCAACCGTCCTCTGAAAAGTCTCTGCCACCAAATTTCATTGTACCTGAAATGAATCAGTTAACAAAACTGCTTGAAGCCCAGGCACAACTGGCAATGTTAGCTGAAGACAGCAGTAAGAGCGAGGGCAAGCAGAGGAACAAACAACAGCTGTCTATCTCTCAGAACAGTGATATTGATGTTTTTAAAATTCCCTTGCCTCCCATGGCCCCACCCTCTATACCACCTCCCGCTTTAGCATTACAGTTAATGCCTCCCCCAGATTCTCTTAGTTTCTCTACTAACACCACTTCTACTACTAACAATTTTGTTACTACCAATACATTTAGTAATAGTAATAGTAGTAGTAACAATATCAGTAGCAGCAGCAGCAACAACAACAACAACAACAGCAGCGGCGGCAGTAGTAGCAGCAGCAACATTACCAGTAATAATGTAAAAGTCTATAAAAGCCATCAATTGAAATTATCGAACAGCCACAGGTCATCAGAACCACCATCAGAGTCAACGGAAGTGGTGGACATGGATGTTGCTTCACCCCTTGATGATGATGTTGAAATTGAATTGCCTGCATCACCAGAACTTGATGATATTGATGACAGTAAGCTGAGTTCCAAAGACTCTTCTGTAATAGAATTGTCTGTGGTTGAAGATATGCCAGCATCTGCAGTGGAATTGACCAATTTAACCAACAAAGAAAAGGTAGGTACTCCTCTTTTTATCTTGCAATTAATGTTTTCCTCCTCCTCTCTCTCTCTCTCTCTCCATTGTTACAGGTGAAAAAGAATCAGTTATCATCTGTTTATTGTGGTTTAAACCTGTTTTAATTTTAAGTGAGGTATGAATGAAAGAAACTTTTCAGAAAGAACCAAAACAAAAAAAACTGAAGATTTAGGATTATTTACCCTCTTACCATTTGTTTCAGTTAATTGTGAAAACTGTGAAGAATTTAGCAAAATAACTTTGTCATTATTATGCTGGTGTTAAATAAACATGAAACTTTGATGAAAGCTTTTAATTTGGATCACTTTAAAACAAGAAGCTTATATGATAGAACCAGAGGTGGTTTCTGGTGGGTTTGATGATATTAGAAGAGGTTAACTTCAAGTCAGGTTAGCTTGCTTGCTTCTATATAATTGTTTCTTAGTGCCCCATCTAAGACACATTTTTAAAGGAAAAAAAAAACGGAAATAAATCACTCCAGGTCCTATATGTGGAGTTGAACCTATATAACATGCTTTAACCCTTTAGCATTCAGATTTCTTTGTCAAATGTAAGGCTTATTTATTCACATTGTTTTGAATTATGCATATATCGTCAAATTTAGTAATACATAGTAAACCTGTGGGGAAGGATATTCTAATCATGCTCATTCCATCTTTTTATTTTCCACACAGTCTCTCTCTGATAACATTATTTGATGTTTTAATTTTATTTTTAAGATGAGCCAAGTGAAATTGTAGTCATGGCCGTTGCCAGTGTCATGTAAATGGCACCTGTGTCAGTGGCATGTAAAGAGCACTCATTACACTCTGAGTGGTTAGCGTTAGGAAGGACATCTGGCCATAGAAACCATGCTAAAATAGATTCGAACCTGGCGCAACCCTATGGCTTACCAGTTCCAGTCAAACCATCTAACCCATGCCAGCATGGAAAGTGAACGTTAAATGATGATGATGTAGGGTATTATTTGATGAAAATTTAGTTGCTATTTTTAGCTGGTCAAGCAATAGTATAAAAGCTCTTTTTTGGTGGTAGAAGCTGATTTTTTGATTTTCCCCAAATGTTCTAACACAATCTCTTCTACTTGTCCTTTCAATGGTTGTGTGAGTAGACTGTTGAGCTTAGCTGTTCCTACATTGACAGTTCAAATCCTTTGTATTCAGTTTGTAATGTTTATGGGTAAGACACTTTAGTCTGCATCGTTTTAGTGCATGTAGCTTATTGGGCAATAACTGTCAGATTTAGGAAAGGATCAATAGAATTTGGTCATCCATTGATTTTTAGACCACTGATTATGAAAAGTCAAGAAACTGACTTGGTTACTTTTATTAAGAGAAGCAAAATATCTTCAACCAGGAATTGAAATTATATCTTAAACTTGGGTAAGCGGAAAAACAACAGTAATAATAATATAATTAATATAAAAAGTTTATAAAGGACTGTTAAGAATTTGCAACTGAAGTGAATATTGATGTCTTATATTGATTCCACAAGTTTGTAGAGATGGAGTTGGGGTGGAGAAATTTAGTCTTTAATTTTGACTGGAGCTATTAAAAGGAAGCCAACTCAAAGTAATTTGAACTCAGAATGTTTGTTTGTTGTGGTAAGTGCGTCAGTCCACCCTTGACCCTCTCTCTTGTCAATCCACTCTCTTCAGCCACTGTAATATTAGTAACAACAGACAATATTATGTTACACCCTTACACAACCAACAATAATAGTTGTTGTAAGTGCAAGTTTTCCACGTATATATACCAGCTATTGCCATGCAGATCTTACAATTTTCAAATTGTTATATTGATAATGTTAGCTGTTGATGCCATAGTAGGAAAGTCTCAATAAGCTTGTAATTCTTTGTCCTAATTTCATTTCCTGGTTGGAGCTATTTCTGTTTTGAAGTGATGTGTGTTTCGAAATTGTAGGTGTTGTCTGTTGTTGTCACTTCCTTGTCAATAAATTGTCTAGTAGGTCTGAGATTCCAAAGACAAGCAGAATGAAAATTCCTCAGTTTGAAAAACAGGTAAGGATTAGTGGCAGGAAGGGCATCTGGCTGTAGTGTAAGAATTCCTTAATAATGTATGTGTGTGTGTGTATACATATATAACCTGTGCTAGCATGGGAACATGGATGTAAAACAAACAAGGTGAACAGATATACATGAGCATAAGCATGTCTGAATGGCTAAGTAGTTTTCTTTGCAACTATGAGGTCCCAGGTTTGATCCCACTTCAGGTTATTTGAACCAAGTGTATTTTCCATAGCATGGAATTGTGAATCTAAGTTGGCAGAGGCTGTATTGAAGCCTGCCAGAAGGATTGTATTTTGGAATTTAAAGGTCCAGCCTTGTCACATGTATTACACTGATTTTGCTTCAGAGTTACATTAAGGCTAAATTTTGTCAGTCGCTTCACACACACATCTGTAGGTTGTCTAATTGTTCAAACGTCAAACTGTCATGAGTCACCACCACCACCACCATGATCGTTTTAATGACCACTTTTCCACCCTCAGATGGATCAGATGGAATTTGTTGAAATGGATTACCTGTGGCTGGATGCCCTTTCTGTTGCTAACTCTCATTTGTTTCCAAGAGTAATATTTCCCCATGACCAGACATGTTATCATAGAATATTGGAAATAGACACTTTACATGACAGTGACATTTCTTTACAGCCATCATGCAATATTAAGGCATTGAAATAGTAACACAGACACACAGGCTTCTTTCAATTTCTGTCTATCAAATCCACTCACAATGCTGTGATCAACCTGGAGCTATAGAAAACACTTGTCCAAGGTAGCATACAGTGAGATTGAACCCCAAATTATATGATTGGGAAGTAAACTTCTTACCACACAACCAAACTTGTGCCCTTGTGTGTATATATAAATGACATGTGATTAGCAAGTAAATACATGATGTGAGAATGAGAGGACTCTTTAGTTTTATGGTGGATATGTGGAAGCACATGGCTTAGTGGTTAGAGCATTCAGCTTACGATGGTAAGGTCATGAGTTCAATTCCCAGTGACGCATTGTGTCCTTAAGCAAGACACTTTATTTCATGCTGCTCCAGTTCACTCAGCTGGCAAACATGAGTAGTACTTGTATTTCAAAGGGTTGGCCGTGTCACACTTTGTGTCATGCTGAATCTCCCTGAGAACTACGTTAAGGGTACATGTCTGTGGAGTGTTCAGCCACTTGCATGTTAATTTCACGAGCAAGCTGTTCTGTTGATCGTATCAGCTGGGACCATTGTCATCATAACCGACGGCATGCTCCTTATTGTGGATATAATCTCCTCTTCTGTTATAGTGCCACAATAAAATGTACCTGACATGGTGTGTAAGATGGTTGGTGTTAATACTTCTCGCTGTACAAAGCATGCTAAACAATAGTATGTATGGAACATAAGTTACAAAGTGAATATAACCTGCAATAAAGATTTTATCCCTGGTTTTCAATATGTATATATATATATATATGTGTGTGTGTGTGTGTATACACACACACACATCCATGTGTACATATATACAGGCTTTGTTCATGCTGGGGTACTTATTTTGAATGCCATGCTTCTGAATAGTTAAAATAATACTTAATAGGAAATAGATAGCAATAGTGTATCTGAGTGCCACTCCTTAAATATACATTTGGTCCGTCAGTAAGTCTGTTATACACATTACAGGCAAAATATAAGCTGTTTAAACATTTTCTTTGTTTTACAGTGTAACTTTTGTTATCTATATTCCATCCCTGTTTGCTTTCCTATAGATATTGCTTTATTAAACCTACCTCTTAAAATATTGCTCTTCTCCATATTGACAAATAGTTGTAACCAAATATTATTCCAAATAAACAGGAATCTAAATTCTCTTACATTTCTCATTTGATTTTGTTGTCTCTCACACACTCTCCATTTTTCTTTAACTCAGGATTTAACTGTATTTTTAAAAAGTCTTGAATAAAATTATTAGAGCATTGTCTTATGCAACTGATTCTTTAGTAATAATAAAATGTTAACCAATCCAGAAAGTTTAAAATCATGTTTTGTAATTCAAGGATTCCGTTAGAGCAATGTTCATTCTTCTCCAGATTACTTCTCTCCGGCTAGACTCAAAAATATGTGATGGGTAACAGCTAAATGAAAAATCTGTTAAGAATGCAGCGCCTAAGGAATTTAGCACCACTCTTTACCATTCCATATCAAATGCACTATGATTCTTAATGTATGGAATTTACTATTAAAGATGTTTTATTTACACATTAATTCTGAATAGGAAAATAGGAAAGTGATTGATTATTTCTCTTTGTTTCATTTTGCATGTCACTTGATAAGCAGTATTGTAGGGGATATTTAGCACTCCTCTTTGGGATCACTTTCCTATGAAAGAATGGTGATGAGAAAGTGCTGATTTGAGATATTGTCCACCACAAATGATTGTTTAATATTGTTATTGTACTGAATTTAGATTGTAGTTGAGTGGGGTCAGTGTTTGTTGCTTTCATTTGCTGTACTTGACCACTGGTACTCAGCTCTTTCATTGCACATTTCAAAATAACATGTCAAATATACCAGGTAGGTGATCCTTTAGTCTAGTCTTAAAAAGTTGAGCTACCACATTGACCAGTGTTTGTGTGGAACACTCTGTGAAATGTGTACATATTTTGATGGTATTGTAACTGAGACTAAATAATGGAATTGATGCAGTTTCAATGTAATTGGGTGAAACTATTTCATAAGAACCAACATGCTATTTGAGTGTTATTACTATATTAGGGAAACAATGCAAAAGTGAACAGTTTAAGTGGCCAAAATAACTAACAAGGTGCAGTTATTAAGATTAAGTTTTATTTTGAAAGAGTTGACCCAGGTAAGGTTTTTAACTTTCTTTGTGAATACCATTTATAAGTTAGCAATTTTCTTCATTTTTTTTCTAAAATTACTAAGCTTCAGTATATAATACTATTACATAAATATGTAAGAAGACTATGTTGATGTATTTCTGGTACTTACTGAGGTGTAATTCCAAAATATTTGTTTAAAGAGTGACTTCATGCTGGAAGTTTGTGAGGTTTTAAAGGAGGATAACATGAAGTTGTTGATGTTTTATTTCTCCACAAAAGCATTAACTATTTAAAAGAAGTGCAACTGGTTCGGCAAGAATATAGCAATGCACACTGTCTAATTGTCCCAAGATGAAATCTACATGGCACCAATTTGTCTTTCTGGTGTTGAATAAAATAGTCAATAAAATTCACTAAATAATGCCATCTCATTTCCATTCAGCTTGGAAATTTGTTGCTATTTCTTTGGAAAATATTCCTGTTCCCAGATTATTTTTAATCTATGAGCATCACAACCAACTCTTTTTCTCTCTCCCTTAAAACCTTTAGGATATTTATCACTGAAAGAATCTACCATTTCCCATTATCAATAAGTACCAATAATATACTCAGTTGGTCACTCACCTCCATCTTTCTCTTACAAATTGGTAAACCTAAGTTAATGTGATAAATTGCTGTTATGTCCATCAATCTGTTTTCAAGTCTCACCCAGGTCAACTTCTATCTTATCTATTCACATCTTTAAAATACTTAACTGTTAAATACTGTAGTTGATTTAATTAACTACATATAGCCTCCCACAAAATGTTTGACTTTGTACCTGTGTTAGAAACCATTGTTGTTGTTATTGCAGGTGCTGTGATATAATAAAGTTATGTTAAGTCATATCTTCTAGCTGGTTTCAGTTCACATCACATCTTCTACCACCTGTCTTTTCAAAAAAGCATATTTCCTTTCTCTTGTGAATAAATATAATTTTGTACATAAGAAGGAGATCCTTATTTGAGGCCTGGAATTATCTCTGAAAGAGGCAGAAAGAGGCCAAGTTGAATCTAATGTGATTGAAACATGAAATACAGTGTGTCCTACCATTACAATTTGAAAAATTCAGTAAAAATTGAAAACTAAGGCCAACTCAGCTGAGTATATTGGAAAAGAGGCAAAATTTTATTAGAAACATCAGAACACTTCTATGTGGGCTCTATTGGTTGCATGCAAGTTGATTGATGGATGTCAATTTCACTAGATACAATAAATTGTGGAAGTTGTAAAAATAATTTATGAACCTACTGTAATATATAGCCTAAGTCATCATTGGACTTGATACTGACAATAGCATCATCTGGTAGGGTGGTGGACTTAATGCATTGAGTATTTGGTCTCATTTTGATGGGTCAGCTTTGCCTTTTATTGTTCTGGGGTCAATAACTACTGGTTAAAGTTGAACAACAGAAATGATACAATATTAGACTAAATTACTTTGCTCAATATACTTCTCAGTTTAGTTCAATAAAATACCTGTAATGTATTACTGCACCTTTCCCTGTAACTCTGTCAGAAATCTCTATTTTTATGATTCATTCTAAAATTTATGATCTGTCTTATATATTCAGCACTCTTCTCTTTCACATGATGTCATTTGTGTTTCAATTTATAATTTGTCTTTTTCATTCAAACCTAAATTAGTCAGTAACATTATTATTATTAAGGCAGTGAGCTAGCAGAATTGTTAGTGCATTGGATAAAATGCTTAGTGGCATTCCTTCTGGCTCTACATTCTATGTTCATATTTCACAGAGATTGACTTTGCCTCTCATCCTTTTGGTGGTTGGTAAAAGTACTTGGGGCAATGTAATTGACTAACTCCCTCCCATAAAACTGCTGGCCTTGTCCAAAATTTAAAACCATTATTATTATTATTATATTATTTTATGTTAGTAGTATTATTGTCATGGCACAACTATTAATTCTCAGCAAGTTTGCTAAATTGGTTTGACTACCACTTTAAGCACTTTTTGTTTCACTTAGCTCACTGATGCTGTTGAGAAAAATCATGAACATGACCCTTGTATACCTCTCCTGTTGTCTCACTGCTAAAGGAAGATCTTGGTCATCTTGAAATATTATGTAACAAGGAAAAAAGTCTCAATTTTGTTTTCTTTATAGAAATATCATTTCTCTATGAAATTGATACTTAATCAACAAAATAGAATTTTTATTTCTCTTTATTGATATGCTAAAGAGAATGACTAAAATTCTGTTATTATGAACAGAGATGCCACTTATCTGTAGAGTTATGTAGAATATTCATGCAAAAAAATACAAAAATTAGATTTCTTGTAGTTTCCCCATCTTTAGGTTAAAATTATTTCTTTTCAGCACTAAATATATTTGTCTTTCTTTTATAAACACACACATTTCTGTACATATGTATATGCACGTGTGTGTGTGTGTGTATGTATATATATGTATATATTATATATATGCATATATAAAATGTGTATACAAATATGTTTAAATTGTGTGTAGCTAGTGATGCAGTAGAAAGCTATTTCTTTGGTTGTTTGTTTTAGGCCATTAGTATTGTTGATAAAATATCTTCATAAATCTCTCTGCCTGTCTCATCTTTGTTGCAATTATTTGGCACAAAGATATGGACCCCCTGAATTGATCAGATTTTCTTAGCGCTATATTTATCATCCCCACAGCACGCATCAAGGCTCGCAAAGGGCAATCGAAAGACATGTCAACAACGAACCCTATCACCCACATCTACCAAGGTCAGCTACATGGGGGTGAGCATTCCAAATTTTTGAATTATTTCATTGAAAAAGCTGCCTTCCGTCACTCACGGATTGTTCTCATATCTCCTGTTGTTTATTTGTTTAAGCCGCATAACAGTTTAAAAGAAATTTGTCTTATATATATTTATCTGCTTAATTTACTTTTTGTATCTCTAAAAATAAAAATCTTTTGGTTTTGTAAACTCTGTTTCCAAAATTATTACTACTATATTTAATTGAGATGGTAGTGTTCGATTGTGTCTTGTGTTTCTATGTTCAATTCATGACAGTATTGAATTCTCTGCCACCCCTACTACAGCGTTAAGTAAATTCCAGTAAGATATATTCTAACATTGATTAGCCTCTACTTTATGAAAACTACATTGTGTGCCTTGATAAAAGGAATGATTAGCATGAAGATCTAATCAACTTTTGATAATTTTATTTTAATGTCAGGTAATAATGTGACAAATGAATTGTGTTAGTTTTTATATGTTGATGAGGTACAGCTTCTCAGCCTAACTCCATTGACAGCTTTCATTGTTTTCCTGATTTACAAAATGAAGAGAGGGGCTTCAGTAAGGTTGCTGTGGTATTTTATTTGATTGGAAATTTTTATTATTGTTAGTATTTATGTAAAAAAAATAAGAGAATCAGTGTAGTTGTCCAAAATATGTTTAGCTTTCTAGAAATAATTTTCAAGATTTTCAATTAGAAATAGAAATACTAACAATTTGGGTAAAAAAAACAAATCCTGTAATAATAATTTGACCAGGAACTTTAGTAATTTCTATTAAAATCAGACAGAATTGTTGTTTCTGAAGCAATACTTTGGAATTAATTTTCTTTTTAATAATTTTATATAAAATTGGGTCAGCACAGTTATTTTAAGGTTGTTAGTTAACATGTGGCATCTCTGAAAAAATTCGTTGATACAGAATTTTGTCCTTCAATTATCTCTTATTCTTTGTCTTTTCCTTTTGTTAAAAAAAAATATTGATATTGTTCCAGTTGTATTTTTGTGTGTATAGACTGTTTCCTACTTCAAAGATTTATCTTTTCCTTAAAACCAACTGAAATAAAGATCTTGATAGAAGAAGATATTTGGTTGATCAAAGTCATTTTTGCAACACCTCAGTTTTAGTCATGCATTCTCAATAGTAAGTGTTTGGCAAGCTGAGACCATTACTTCATAGTTTTGATTCTGTTTCACTTCACATTCTTAATAATTTTGTAAATTCAGATATTACTGTCAGAATCCTATTTTGCATGCTTTTTAAATGTTCAACATTGTATCATTTGAAAGAAACAGAATGGAACTATTGAAGCATTAATTTTTTAATCCAACTAGTGTATATTTTAACAAGTTATGTCTATTTTTCCCCCGAAGAGACATATCTGCACCATCGGATGCTCCTGAACCAGTTAAGTGTCTCACCTGTGAGGGATTGATGCTAGATGTGTTGAAACAATTGTAGTGATTAATAGAAATTCTCGTATTTTCCATCTTCTGTCTTTCATTTACCATATATTTATTTAGTCAAGAGGGAATGCAGTGTCTATAATCCTTAACAGGGCCTCTGAGAACTGTGAGAGGGAAGAGGACATAAGGTACCCACAACAAAATGGTTTCTGCTAAAAACACTCAGAGCCATGTGGTGGTATTAAACCAGGCAAAAGGTTTAATTTACCACCCTTAGTGATTCACTCTTCTACACTCTCGGAGTGGTTGGCATTAGGAAGGGCATCCAGCTGTAGAAACTCTGCCAAATCAGATTGGAGCCTGGTGTAGCCATCTGGTTCACCAGTCCTCAGTCAAATCGTCCAACCCATGCTAGTATGGAAAGTGGATGTTAAACGATGATGATGATGATTTGCTGATGAGGTCTCATAAGACCAAAATGTGTTAAGAGTTGTTTTCCATATATGTTCAGATAATTTGTATCATTTAATCAGTGACTTACGTCGTACTTTCTTCAACGTATAAATGTGAAATTTTTCTGTTTTTCAGTATATGAAGAAGTTGCAAATACAAGAGCGTGTTGTAGATGAAGTGAAATTGGCCATAAAGCCTTTTTATAGTGGCAAAAAAATAGACAAAAACGAATATAAAGAAATTCTACGGAAAGCTGTTCCGAAAGTAAGTCACTTTTTAAAAAAAATTTTATCAAATTTTTAAAAGACTAATTAACACCAGTGAGTTAATCTTTTCTGAACTATAGTTATTAGGTAATGCACATAAAAAACATAAGGAATTTTGTTTTTGATATTGCCTCAGGAAGAGGAGCAATACTCAACTATTCCAACCTGTCTTGTACTGGTGAGGGATCAATATATTAATAATAATAATCTTATTGTATACAATGCTCAGGTGCTTTACAACTCATCAGAAGAGGGTAAAAGAGTGGCAGAAAGGTGTAGCTATGTGGTTAAGAAATTTACTTCCTAACCACAAGGTTTCGGGTTCAATTCCACAGCATGGCACTTTGGGCAAGGGTCTTCTATTACAGCTCTGAGCTGACAAAACCCTTGTGAGTCAGTTTGAAAGATGGAAACTGAAAGAAGCCTATTGTTTGTGTGTGCACATTATGTGATAATTGTAGAATGAATGTCACTGTCATACAATCAGTGTCCTTCATTTCCAGTATTCTGCAAAATCATGTCTCACCATGAGGAATATTACCTTGCTTGGAAACAAGGTGAGGCTTGGTGACTGGAATGGCATCAAGTTGTAGAAAATCTGTCTCAAACTCATTTTGACCCATGCAATCACAGAAAAGCAGATGTTACGTGATGATGAAGCCAAGTAAAGAATGACAACAGTGAAAGTAAAAAGTGCCTGCACAGTAGACAGTTACAATTAGTTTTAAGCTTGTGTCAGAAAGTATGGGCACAGAGGGAATTCCAGATGGTTTTTGTTCTTGAAAAGAATTGGAGAATATATTTGTAGGCGTAGTGTTGCTTGCATGTCAGACGGAATTTCTTGAGGCAGATTTTCTATGGTCAAATACTCTTTCTGACAACACCGACCTATTTCCATGGCCTGACTTGTTTTCTACAGAAGATTGTAAATGAACACTTATATGACATTAATGTTAATTTTTTAACCATCAAATGATGTTGAGACAAAAGCACACACAAACATAAACTCATACAGTGGGCTTCTTTCAGTTTCTGTCTTCCAAATCCACTCATAAGGCTTTGGTTGGCCTAGAGCTATAATAGAAGGCTGGGACGGAACCTTAGACCACATGGTTGTGAAACAAGCTTCTTAACTACATAGCCAAACATTGGAACACAATGCAGTCTTTCAACCTATTGGATGCTGTCAAACTCATGCTAGAAGTTTAAAAAACTGTATATGGTGTTGAGATATGTGTTTGGTACAACTGATAAACATTTGTAGCTTAATGTAGGAGAAGATGGACACTTTGTGTGGTGAAATGATTAAAACATTCGTCTCTTAAGGAATAAGTGTATGGAACTATAACATTGTAATGTCTTAATGTTGAATTCTTGTTCACAAAGCTGTAGCAGTAAAAAAAAAAATCTGAATTATTAATTTATATGTGTGTGAATGAATCACAGGGTACAAGAAAATTTAGTAGTGAACTGCAGCAATGGTAAATGTATGGAATGTGCACATATAAAAGACAGAAGAAACAAAATATTTGTCTTCATCGGCTGTCTTACATTGCATTGAGATAGTAATACTTAGTGGCAATAACAAGCATTGGATTGTGCTTGTAGTGTGGTGACAAGATAAAAAAAATATTGATTCTTGGTGATTGGGACAAGTAAAAGCAAGGACAGAGAAAGGAACATCTAGGACAAGGGTTCTCAGCACCTCTGAGCAAAGATAATTTTAGAGCTCCACTGTAATTAACTGCCATGGTAAGCAAGGAACAAAAAATGTCTGCTTAGGATGGAATTAAATAAAGCATTAGTCTTTTTTCATAAAATAAAATGAGACTAAACAACAGGATAGAACAGTGAAACATGAACTGGAAAGAAAATAAAGTCAGTGTGAGAAGATGGTGGGAGGATGTCTTTATACTATGTACCCTTTCATTCATAGAAATAATGGAGAGTAAAAGGGTAGATGTGGTTGGAATTGAATGGGAAAAGAGAGAAAAGATGAGAAAAGGAGTGGAAGATAGTTGTAGCATTTAGAATAAACAAAACACGTGCAAAAAACTTAGGTTGTGCATTAGTAATCATAGATGTGACAGATGTGCAGGTGTGTTCAGGTGGAACTGTTAGAGAATGAGGAATCAGTACATGAAGAGTTTATTCAATAGAGAAGGCCAAGGAAGACTTTTTATTGCTTTAATTTGAAGTAGCAACAGTGATCTGTCAGCTCTTATTTAGATATATGACACACACACACACACACACACGCATGGCTGTGTATCAAGTTTGCTTCCCAACCATGTGGATTTGGATTCAGATCTATTGCATAACATCTTGGGTGAATGTCTTTTATTGTCATCCCAGGTTGACCAAAGCCTTGTTAGTGGATTTGGCTGACAGAAACTGAAAGAAGCCCATCATATTCATCATGAGTGTGTGTATGTGTACATGATATATATATATATATATATATATATATATATATATATATATATATATATATATATATATATATACACACACACACACACACTAATCGGACAAAGTGTCATTACCCAGCCAGAGGAGATGTCTTCCTGCTGGCTAAAAACAACAGTAACATCATCTTCTACGGGACTGCCACATTTAGTTGGCAAATATATTTTACGATTCTGTTACTGTTTGCCTCTCACTCAGAGATTTAATATAGCTTATTTCTCCTTTTTTGTGATCAGCAATAGTTTGTTGCTTTTAAAAAGCATATAGTATTTTGTGAGTGGAGTGAATTTTCATCACTAGCTGGTGATTATCACACACTAAATATGGGTAACTACTCAGAAACCTAGGTCTATGTGTATCACATAAGGCTAGAGATGGGATCGCTGACCTCCCCTCACAAATACTAATTGGACACAGTGTGTCGTTAGCCAAATGGAGGAGATGTCTTCCTGGGGCTAAAAATAACAATAATAACATCATCCTCTATGGGACTGCCATATTTAGTTGGGAAATATATCTTATGATTCTGTACTGTTACTGTTTACCTCTCGCTCAGAGATTTAATATAGCTCTCTCTATATATATATACACACACACGCACACACACCCATCATCAACATTGTTTAATACCATGTTCTCCATGCTGCCATGGGCTGGTTGGTTTGACAGGAGTGTGTTGAGCTCCAATGTCCACTTTGGCATGGTTTCCATGGCCTTGATGCCCTTCCTAACATTAACCACTTTACAGAATGTACTGGGTGCTTTTTGCTTGGCACCAGCACTAGCGAGGTCATCAAGTAACTCACAAGACAAGCCTCCTCAACTGAGTAAAATGTTTTAAGGAAGGTGGCTTTACACATGCATGTATGTATATGTACATATACACACACACACATACTCACACACAACACATGTCTGTACATATGTATGTGTTTGTCTCTGTCTTGACATTGCATGATAACTGTAAAGTGTCACCATCACAGAAGCAGTATCATTTGCTTCCAGTCTTCTGTGAAAACCTTGCTTGGAAACAGGTGAGAGTGGGCAACAAGAATAGAATCTGAGCATAGAAAATTTATTTCAATGAATTCTATCTGATCCATGATGGTATATATAATGAATACACACACATGTAATGCATTAACTATTTTTGTATTTCAGATCTGCCATAGCAAGAGTGGAAACATCAACCCGGCCAAAATCAAAGCTTTAATTGAGGCATATGTGGACAAACTGTGTAAAACGCGCCGGTGTTTGGAACGCAGAAAGAAAAGCAGTGTCAAAGCTAATGGTGAACGGGTAAAGAAACCTTCAAGATAACTAGCAGCATCTGACTAGCTTTCAAAGAAAACCTAGGACCATTTTACTAGCCTTCAGAGAGATAACTGGGATCATCCGACTGTTTTGAAAATCTGGTTTTGTAAAATACATGTGTGTGTGTGTGTCTGTGTATGTGTGTGTATATACATACACACACATATATATATATGTATATGTATGTGGAGTGGGGAGGGGGTGTTCAAAGCTGTTCAAAAATGCATTTTTAATCACACAAGGAAAGAGAAGAGAGAAGAAACGAAGGAAAACAAAAAGAGGAGTAAGTGAAACAATGAGTTTTTGATGGCCAGCAGTATCATTATTTTACTCTTTTGATGAGTGGCCACCTCACTGAGACTATCCTAAACCTCATTTAAATCAAACTTGCATAACAGTGTGGCTCAAGCTTCAAACTTTCTGGATTTTTTACTACCATGAAACTCATTTTTCCATCCGTATATCTTCATATTATTATTATTATTATTATGGTGGTGAGTGGCAGAATTGGTAGAGCACTGGACAAATGCCTTACAGTATATATATATATAGTTATGTCCCTTTGTGTTTTGGGTTCAAATCTTGCTAGGGTCAACTTTGGCTTTTATCCTCTCCCTAGTAGCATAGGAAAGGTCTTCAGCACCCAGGAGCAAAGACAGTTTTGGCATCCCACCATAACCACCATGGTAAATGTGGGCGACTGCCACCTTATCATGCTAGATTTTTGTTTTCTGAGTTGATATCAAATAAACAACCAGTCAACTATTGATGTTGATAAATTTGACTCCTGCCCTGTGCTCTTGTAAGCCTTTATTTGATTTGACAATAGAAAGGAAACTAAAGGGTTAGGGTGGTAGATTGGCAGACTTGTCAGAGCAATGGAAGCAATGCCCTGTGGCATTTCTTCTATTTCTTTACATTCTGAGTTCAAACCCCCACCGTGGTCAACTTTGCTTTCCATCCCTCTGCGGTTGATAAAATAAAGTACTACTTAACGTGCTGATGTTGATGGCATCCACTAAGTCCCCTCCCTTCAGGATTGCTGGCTTTGTGCCTAAATTAGAAACTATTGTTATTATTAATGTTATTAGAAATTATTACTAAGGCAGAAATGGTAAAGTAAATCACTAAATATGTTTACGATGTTTACTCTGATCTGATCCCATCAAGTTCTGCTTTGATGTGTCACATTGTGATGAGGATCCTTAGTCTATAACAACCTCTGTACCAGTGATATATTGGCTATTATACTCAATAGACTACACCTTCCATCCCTACAAACATTGGCCTTGAATTTCTGAATCATTTTCATTAATTAAAATAACTAATCAAAGAGTAATGGGTAGCAGGCAGAGTGGTGAATGAAATGCCTTGTGGTATTACATCCCATCCCTTTTAAAGTGAAATTTTTGTCTGGGCCTGACTTTACCTTTCATCTCTTTAGCATTGTGGCGGTGAGTTCCAGCCAAGTATGGCGCGAAGGGTTCGATATCTATATGTGGCTTTGTACCGATGTTAGGATTATCATTAAAGTATTTTTCTTTTGATATAAACCAATCTAAAATGCGACCCTGGAAATACAAGAATAATGAACTACATCTGAGAGACCTGACATATTTCATTGTGTGGACAATAACTTAATTCTCTGTCAATTTTGGGGTCTCCTGTGCTTGTGTCACTCATAACTATTGGCTTTTCAGTCAATTTTTAGACATCGGATAGCATCTTCTGCTGTGATGATGCTGTCTCTCTCTCGCTCTCTTCATCCATTCATAGAAAAATCTACTCCAGCATAAATGTTACCAAATTCTTAGTGAGACTGACTGCTGCCAGCCACACTGCCTTCTTTTAATGATGTTACCATGGATACTGGTTGACATTTATTTTTTCTTTTGGCTACATTCTACACTTGACAACATTGGGTCTAGCTAGATATTTTCAAAACTGGTTGATTTATACACACGTGTGTCTGTGTGTGTGTGTCTGTTTATATGTGTATATATATAGAGAAGTATGTATATAGGTGTGTATAAATGTGTATATAGATGTATATATATGTATGTACTGATGTGTATATGTATATATATATACATATATATATATATAGGTAGATGTATGTATGAGTGTGTGTATATAAAATACCTTGTTGGATTTTTTGTCCTGTGTACTAATGCCAAGACTAAGTGTGATAAAGATTCAACATTTTCAGTGATATAAAATTGGGGGGTACAAAAAAAAACACATGTAAAACAAACAGTAATAATAATAATTAGTAACAGAATATATAAAGAAAAAACATTGAAGTACAATAAACGAAACCAACAAACAATTGATGGTTATTGGTCGCAGTTACTAGCTAAGATTACTTTTGATCTGTGATTGATGATTGTTTTGTTATCTGTGAAAACCTGAAGGAAGGGAATAATAACCAGAAACGGACTAAAATAAGCAAAATTCTCTTGAAAACCTGAGCAAAATGATATTGGATTTGAAAAATGGAAAAAAAAAAATGCAACAGAGATGTATCAGAGACAATTGATGTTTGAGATTTTCTTGTTTTAAAGAAACAAATTGAAACTGGTGAAGAGAGGAAAATATAAAACATTTTTTTTTTTTTTTATGTGTGGAAAAATAAGTGACTGAATGAATGCCTAAAGGACATCAACATCAAGAACAACAATAAAATCAACATGTAAACATTTCTTATGATTTTCCAACTAAATTATATTGCAGTTTACATGCTAGTGGTTCTAGCAGACTCTCTTTCTCTCTACCTCTCTCTCTCTCTCTCTCTCTCTCCATAAATTTTCTAAACTGTAAATATTTTTCTGGTATTTAAAGAAGAGTGAACAATAAACTCCGTAGTGCTGCCATTTCCATTAGTTCTTCAAGAACTTTTTCCTAAGACTAAAGGCAATGAAGAAAAAAGAAATTTTATTTTGTTTTGTTTTGAATAATTCAGTCACGTTTGAATTTTTCCTTTTTTTTTTTAATTAATTAATTCAACAAACTGTTTTAGTCGAACTGTTTTCAAAACGACTAAAAAAAAAAAATGATAAAAAACCCAAACAAACCACAAAACAATTCAGACTTTGAAGAAATGATTAAACAATAATAAATTATTAAAGTGTAAAATTATTATTATTAATTCATCTTCACTCTGCAATTCATAATCATGTTACAAACAAAAGAAAAAAAATTGAGTTGGTTTTTCTGGAAATAGTCTTTAATTCCTGACTTGTTTTATTGTCTACCATAAAAAACAAAAAAATTGATAGATGTAAAATAAATTTTGACTGGGATGTTTTCCAAGTGACAACCTTATCTTTTTGTATAATTAGTTCATCTGCTTCTTGCTTCTTCTGTTCTTTCTTTTCTAATTTTAATTAGTGTTGATTAATCTGATTTTAATGTACATGTAATTGTTAATTAGTCATGTTTCTACACAGCTTCATCTTATTACTTTTCACAATGTTCAACTGTATCTCCTGTACCAAAGACACCCCCCTCAGCTCTCCTCCCCAAAATAATTGTCCTTGTTGACCTTATAGCTGCCTTTCATACAAACTCAGCTAATTCAGAAAATAATTTTTCTATTTTAAACAGTTTACACAATCCTTACTATTAATCATTCTATTCAGGTATTTAAGTGCCTCGACACTTCTCCAAATCATCTTTTATAATTTCCTTTTTTTTTTTTATTACTTCAGTTAGCTTTCCTTCATGTTACTGATTAGATGATTCATCATCATCATTCTGAAAGATCAAATGCATCAGTCAAACTCCACCATTTTGATGGGGAGTCACTCATAAAGATGTATTCATCTGCATATTCTCTTCCAGGAATGGATTACATTTTGTGGTAGTGGTATAGGAGTGGTTGTCTGTTAAAGACTGATGTGTTCCCTCCATACTGTGTCCAGTTTGTACTTGGATTTACTTTTCTCCAAAGCAACCTGCTGTCACTACAGCTAGCAATGTCTTCCAGACCACCATTTGTTGAATCTCATTCAAAGGTATGAAAAGCTGAGGAAACTGTTGTAGGGGACAGAGAGGAGCTGTTCTTACTTGCCAAGATAAGGGGCTACTCATATTTGTGAATAGTAGTAGTAGTAGTTGGGTCTGTCACCATGATAGAAATTAAGAAGTGTTGATAAAATACCAGTCAAATATCTGGGGCTTTGCATCTGAATCAGAATCCATTATAAGAACATCATTTGTTCTAGCTTTTTATATTGTGTTCAAATCCTACCCAGATCAACTTTTTCTTTCATCCTTTTGGGGTTGATGAAATAAAATACCAGCCAAGTATTAGGGATTTCCCCCTCAAAATACCGCTACTGTGCCTAGATTAGCAACTATTTACTCCTGAGAGTAAACAAAGTTTTTTAAAGTGCTTTTACAGTATTAAATCAGTCACTAATGAAGACAAGTGTGGGATTTCAACTTGTACCAACCAACTCACTACTGTGGCTGTAAACAAGTTTATTGCTGCTAATATAGATATATTTTTGCATAAAACAGGATCTCTATTTGACCCCAATGTAAATGTATTTTGGCCAAAAGTTGTATCTCTATTGTTACCATCATAATTTTAGCCGAAAGGAGAGCTATTTATTGCTGCAAATCTGTATTTCAACCAAAAGATGGGTCTCTTAGCACCAACATAAAGATATTTCAATCAAAAGGAGAACCTCCATTACCATCAACATGAATATATTTTGAACTCTCAACACCATTAGATCGTTTATTTAATGTGTAATTATTGATGCTAGCATGGCTGGGAAGTGTGTGTGCAGGGAACTAATTTGGAGGTGAGTAAGAGCTGGATTCTCTTACTGCCACTTGCTTTTGAGGTAAAGAAATTTTATGCTCCACAGGTTTTCTGAAACAAATTAACCAATCATAATGTCAACAGGGAATGTCACCATCAGCTCCATTTTCTTCTAATAATGGCAAGGGAATTACCAATGTACAACCATATATACAGTGTGGACCATATTTAATATTCTCTGGAATTGTCAAAACCACTTCAATTCTAAAATTGAATAAAATAATGATGAATAATAATAATAAAATGTCAAATGTTTTGGTGCATGACTTTTGACTCGCCCTGTATATTTATATGTATACATGACAGATTTAATAGTTTCTATTAACAATACGCAGTTACAAAGCATTCATTGGCTTGGAGCAATAGAAGACATTTGCCCAATAAGATGCAGCAGGTTTGAACCTGAAACCATGTGCCTACAAGGCGACCTACTTAACTACATTGCCAGTTATTTCACAATTATGTATCTCAATCAAGACAGAACATTTGTTAGCTTAAGTCCGATTTGTTGATTAATTGTGTGTGTAAATGTCATACAAATGGTGGTGGTGTTTGCAGTCTTTATAAATTCATTTCTGACCATTGTGCTGTTGTTGTTTGAAGGTCTAAGGCTGTGGTTCTCAACTGAGGTCCATATAAGATTTTGTTAAAATTTGTGTGTAATTGCTTATACTTCAAAAGATTTTAATGATTTTTGTGTATCATTCCTAATAATATTTAATTATGAAAAATATAATAGGGTTTTTAAACATCAAATGGCTAAGAGGATCCACTTGAGTAAAATATGAATCAAAGGGGTCCATAAAAAAAATGGTTGAGAATCGCTTGTTTAAGAGGAATATTATCTTAGAAACTGGAAAGGGTTGGCAACAGGAAGGATATCCAACCATAAACCATCTGCATCAATGAATTTCATCTAACCCATGCAAGAATGGAAAAGTGAATGTTAAAATGGTGATAATGAAATAAGAATTACCTAATAGAAGAGCTGTGACAACTTTAAGATGCATGCAAGTGGTATATATTCTGTATTGATTAATTTCTTGAGTCATACAATATGAAAGGTCAACATGTCTTGTTGAACAGCTTTCACCTGGCCACTGACAACTCCATTGCAGCAAAGCATGATATGATATTAAGAAACTTTATGCTACACAATACTATTAATGTTTTTGTGTATGTGTGGTAAGGCTTCAACAAGTAGAAAAGCACTTGATCAGCAAAGAGAGTCAAGATAATGTTATAAAAACCAATAATCTTGTTGAATACAGCTACCCAGGGTTTCATAGTTGAAATAATTTCATCACTTTGAACTCAGCAGACAACTGACAAACAGCTTGAAAAATGGCAAAATAAATTATTATTTTGACCTGGATAGCTGTTACGAACAAGATTTGTAGTTTTTATTATAACATCATCATCATTTAACGTCGTTTTCCATGTTGGCATGGGTTGGACGGTTTGACTGAGGTCTGGAGAGCCAGTGGCTGCACCAGGCTCCAATCTGATCTGGCAACATTTCTATAGCTGGATGCCTTTCTTAATGCCAACCACTCTGAGAGTGTAGTGGGTGCTTTTTACGTGCCACCTGCACAAGAGCCAGTCAGGCAGGCCAAGCATTGATCACGCTTGGATAGTGCTTTTTATGTGTCACTGGCACAGGAGCCAGTCAGATGGACCTGGCATTGACCATGTTTGGTTGGTACTTTTTACGTGCCACTGGCACAGGAGCCATTCATGGCACACTGGCATCGACCATGTTCAGATGATGCCAGTGGATAGTACTTTTTACGTACCACTGGAACCAGTCAGGGGGCACTGCCCACAGCTACGATTTTGGTTTTACTTGACTCAACAGGTCTTCTCAAGCATATCATATCGCCCGACACATCAAGGGCACTCTTAAATGGGCTGGACATGACTGTCATCTCACTTTAGTTGCCGGGTCTTGATCTGTCAATGCCTCTGTGAAGCCTAATGTTTGAAAGTCATGCTTCATCATCTCATCCCATGTCTTTCTGGGTCTCCCTCTTCCACAGTTAGGGAGTGGCACTTCCTCACACAGCTGTCCTCATCCATACGTAACATATGACCATACCAGCGCAGTCGTCTCTCTTGTACACCACATCTGATACTTCTTATGTCCAACTTTTCTCTCATGGCACTTACACTCTGTTGTGTATGCACACTGACATTACACATCCAGCGGATTATACTAGTTTCATTTTTTTCAAGCCTATGCATGTCCTCAGCAGTCATGGCCCATGTTTCACTGCTGTGTAGCATGGCAGTTTGCACACATGCATTAGTTGCCAGCAGAGGTAGGAGCTCCCCGAACTTTGCCCAGACAACTCTTATTCTAGCAGCTACATTCTCAGAGCAATCACCCCCACTACAGACTTGGTCACCTAGGTAGCGGAAGCTATTAACTAGTTTTTCTCCCTGGCATGTGATGGAATCTGTTTTCTATACATCTTCAGTGTTTATTGTTCATGTGCAAATGCCACACACAAAAACTATCTTCCCGGTTAACCTTCCTTTTATGTGTCCATTGTATGGAGTTTCTACCAATGTCTTTTCTACATATCAGGTAGGGCCACCTACCTAACGGGGTTTCTGATTTGTCAGCCTTCCTACTTACTAAGACTTAGGTTTTTGCTAGGTTAACCCTAAGACCCTTCGATTCTAGACCTTGCTTCTACACCCTAAACTTCGTCTCTAGTTCTGGCAGTGACTCGTCTATTAGAGCAAGGTCATCAGCATAGAAGAGCTCCCAGGGGTAACCTGTCTTGAATTCCTCTGTTATTGCCTGGAGGACTATAATGAAGAAGAGGGGCTGAAGACTGATCCTTGGTAAACCACTGCTTCTACTCGGAATTCTTCACTATACTCATTGCCAATCCTCACCTTACTGACAGCATCCCTGTAGAGGGCTTGTACAGCTCTTACCAACCACTCGTCTATCCTCAATTTCAGCATTGACCACCAGATAAGGGATTGGGGAACCCTGTCAAAGGCTTTCTCCAAGTCAGCAAAAGCGAAGTACAGAGTTTTATCTCTGGCAAGATATTTCTCCTGCAGTTTGCTTTACCAGAAATATAGCATCAGTGGTGCTTCTACCTGGCACAAAACCAAACTGCATTTCATCTAGGGTAACTCTTTCCCTAATTAGTTGGGCTATGACTCTCTGTAACTTTCATCACCTTTTTCTCATTTTGTATGAGGAATACTGAATGTCTTCATACACTACCTGCCTGATAAGAAACTCAGACACTTGCAATGGACCTGATTGACTTGGAGGGATCGCTGTCAATCATAGCCTGAATCTCACTAACAAATTCAATTCTTTTCTTATCAGAATGAGTTTTCCGAGCTGCTGTACCTTCTTAATCACTATTAGACTCATCCAACTCTTTCTGAATCCTCTGCACTGTCCTCAGGTTGACACCCAAACACTCTGCAACCTTCATGTTGGAGCTTCCGGTGCAAATGCTAAGTAGTACAGCATGTTATTTCCAAATTTCTGACACAATGAATTGTGTCATTGTGCTGTTTTTCTTACAGATGATGCCCAACTGTCCCTACTATATAGTGTAGTTGACAAAATCGAAAACAAACAATGTGCATGCCCGAAATTAAAAATATAGAATGGTGACAATTTACGCATCGCACCCAGTGTGTGTGTATAGACACACACATATCTATACATATAAATTTGACATGGGCGATTCTTTCTTGTCTTGGAATTCAAGGTCAAACGGCTGGGTGGAATTGTGTGGCACAGGAGTGGCTGTGTGGTAAGTAGCTTGCCTACCAACCACATGGTTCTGGGTTCAGTCCCACTGCGTGGCACCTTGGGCAAGTGTCTTCTACTATAGTCTCAGGCTGACCAAAGCCTTGTGAGTGAATTTGGTAGACGGAAACTGAAAGAAGCCCGTCACATATATGTATGTGTGTGTGTGTGTCTGTGTTTGTCACCCCAACTTCGCTTGACAACCGATGCTGGTGTGTTTACGTCCCCATAACTTAGAAGTTCGGCAAAAAAGACCGATAGAATAAGTACTAGGCTTACAAAGAATAAGTCCTGGGGTTGATTTGCTCGACTAAAGGTGGTGCTCCAGCATGGGCACAGTAAAATGACTGAAACAAGTAAAAGAGTAAGAGTAGATGTGTAGAATGATCCGGAGGTGATATATATATATACACGCAAACGCATACATATATCTACATATGCATACATATGAAGGGGTGATGATGTAAAGTTACTGACTTTAAAGGTATCATGAAAGGCCTGGTTGGAAGCCTAACCTTCTGAGTTCTTTTACAGGGATTAGGAAAACTGAAGAACCGCTGCAATAGTGTGTGAACTGGAGAGGGGAATACGTTGAATACAATCATAATTAACTGGCCCCGCCGCTTGTATTTTCATTTACCCAAAGCCAGGAACTTATCAGCACCCCTCATACATATATGTATATATACACACACACATATATTTTATTTTTGTTTCTTCATTCTAGTCTGTTTTCCTGTGTTTGCCTTTCTCAATGCTACTAAGGTTAATGTTAGGGTTTCTTCAGCGTAGAAGAAATTATACTTCATGTAAAGGGGTGTTCTTTGTTTAGTCTTTCACGTAATTGTGTTTAGGCATGGCGAACTATTACCTTACTTGGAAACAGGTTAGGGTTGGTGATGGAAATGGCATCTGGTTATACAAAATCTGTCTGATCCATATGAGCATAGAAAAGTAGATGTTTCATATATATACATAGATGTTAATATTTTCAACTGAGACATTACAATCATATCTGATTGTTCAAGTGCTTCAATTCTGTACAGCTACATTTATTTACTTGATTGCTGACACTTTTCAATGATTTCTCCCATTGTTTTGATGGTACAGGTATGCTAGTATATAGCTTTTCATGTCCATATATTTCTCTCTCTCTTTCTGTATATAAATATACACAGGAGTGGCTGTGTGGTAAGTAGCTTGCTTACCAACCACATGGTTCCGGGTTCAGTCCCACTGCATGGATTCTTAGGCAAGTGTCTTCCACTATAGCCTCGGGCCGACTGAAGCCTTGTGAGTAGATTTGGTAGACGGAAACTGAAAGAAGCCCGTCGTATATATGTATATTTGTGTTTGTGTTCGTTCCCCTAGCATTGCTTGACAACCGATGCTGGTGTGTTTATGTCACCGTCACTTAGTAGTTCGGCAAAGGAGACTGATAGAATAAGTACTAGGCTTACAAAGAATAAGTCCCGGGGTCGATTTGCTCAACTAAAGGTGGTGCTCCAGCATGGCCGCAGTCAAATGACTGAAACAAGTAAAAGAGTATGTAAATGTATATATAAATCTTAAAATTAAATCACAAATCTTGTAATTACAGCTGCCCAGGGTTTCCTGGTCAAAATAATAATTTATTCTGCCACTTATCAAGCTGAAAACATACAGGATCTTTAGGCCTAGTAATGTCTTTACATTTCCATAAAGATGTATACAATGAATTGATACACATATATTGCTGGTATAAATATATGTATACCAATAATACACAAACACAAATAGTGTGTCACTAGTGAATCAAGTTTGAAATTTGGGAGATAGAATGAGAAACACAGAAACAGAGAATGTTCAAAAAAGTTTGACATTTATTACAAATATATACCCCCACTGCATTGCTGTGTGTGTGTGAGATAGAGATATAGCAATTGAGAGGTAGATACAAAGAGTTTGTAAAATCTTCATGTGTGTGTGTGTGCACATACACACACACATATATATAATGAAATCACTCAATCTTT
Source organism: Octopus bimaculoides (assembly GCF_046866305.1). Classification (NCBI taxonomy): domain Eukaryota; kingdom Metazoa; phylum Mollusca; class Cephalopoda; order Octopoda; family Octopodidae; genus Octopus; species Octopus bimaculoides. The sequence goes on from NC_142940.1 coordinate 33,579,879, forward strand.
TAATATGAATACAATATTAATAACACAAACACATACATAAATGTATACATTTAGTTATGTAAAAAAAACCAAGACTTTTTCTTTCAGACATATTGTAGAAAAGACATTGTGTTTGAGTTTAATCTTTTATATTGAAAGTTGATCATATTTTTCAAGTTTTGTTCTGAACAATAGCATTCTGAAGTGAATTCAAGTTTCTCAACCTGCTTAGCCTCTTCGTCAAATTAAGAAGGTAACAGTTGTGACATATTATTTGTGCATTTTGTAGTGGATCACAAAGGAACATGGGAATAGCATTGTAAATGATAAAAATCATTACTGTTGGACTTAACTCCAGATAAATTTCATAGTTTATGTCAACTTGTGTTGTATCAAAATGGTTGACTACATCAGTAAAAACCAGAAAACATGGCTCACATCATATAAACTCACAGAATATATTACAAAAACACCAAACTGAAAACTTTTTTATCAACTTGAAACTACCTGAAATTTGCCAACACTACAACTGATACCCCCCCCCCCCCACTCCATATGCATGCACACATGTATATCAGGACTCATACACTGTTCACTTTCCTAACTCTTGTACATAATTCTATGTACTATACATGCACCTTTGGTGAGTTGTAGTGCACCTGAGCACTATACACAATCATTTCATTATCATTATCATAAACCAACAACCAATGTAATGTGGAAGTTGTAAACTTCCTGTGTCAACCTGTTACATCAGCTACACAAAAAAAGTTTCTCATGGATTGACCATGTAACTAGGAACAGTCGCAGTCTGTTGTAATACAGTGGATGAAACAAAACTAGATGGCAAAAACCATTAGCTGACAACGCTACAATTCTCTATAGAATTGGTAATACAACCACCTTTGATGGAATTTCATATGAAAATCAGATTAACTTTGCAAAGTTTATAAATAAATAACAAAATACAAAGAGACAATCCATAGATACAGACCCGGCACATTAAATTAAGTAGAATATATTGTTATCTACTGAACAGTTTTAAAGGTGGCATAAATATTTTATTAGTTATAATATTAGTCCCATAATCCTTTACAATCTATGGCAAAAAGAGAAAAAAATATCGCTGCAATAATCATCACGTTCTACCAATGATGAGGCTGAGAACTCTTTGAAACAAATGAAATTAGGGATGTTAAGGTTCTGCCATGAAAAATTAAGGACTAATAGGGATACAGGAAAAATGTCTTTAATAGAAAAAAGTAAACTCAAACAATTTCATTTTTAATACAATATGTATGTATATATGTAGAATATACAATATACACATATATACACATATGAAGGCAATGAATACAAAAACAAAAAAGTGATATGAGAGGAACAAGTTTTAACAATGTTGTATTAGTATAATGCTTGAACATGTGTGTGTGTGTGTGTGTATATCATCATCATCATCATCATCATCGTTTAACGTCCGCTTTCCATGCTAGCATGGGTTGGACGATTTGACTGAGGACTGGTGAAACCGGATGGCAACACCAGGCTCCAGTCTATGTATACATACATGCACACACACACACACAAACTCTGCTGTCTCTCATTAAATTCTCTCCTTTCAACTTTTCTTTGAAGAAGGACTGTCCAAAACAATGAGTTCCCACTCCTCATATGTTCAGCTCTCTTTTTATTGATTTTACTACATAATGTCTTGCCAATGCAGACAAACATGTCTTTTTGGAGTCCAGTTGATCACACACACACATTAATATTGTCTACATATAAAAATCTTACCTAAATCAATTAGAAACATATCTGAACACACTTTCAATTCTGTGCGTGTGAGTTTATGTGCACAATGACACATGATACAGACAATATACATAACCATAAACAAACACAAACAAAGGGGAAAATATGTACTCAATACAGAGACAAGATTTTATTTATTTAGATTATATTCATTTGAAGCTGAGAAGTGTTTCTGTCATGACTGAGTTTTATATTTTCGTTCTTCACTGCAATATAAGGTTGTCATAACTAAAGAGTTATAATGGTGACAAACCTCACATTCGTATACACACACATACATGCATGCACACACACACGTGTGCATGCGCATATGTCAATCTACATACAAATATACACAGTTGAAAAAGTTAGTTTCACAAACATTCAAAAATTAGAACCCTGCCTCTCATTCTTGGAATATGTTGAACAAATCAATAGAAAATCAAAAACAGGAATTAGCCTTGCATTCTAATTTAGTGTTGTGGAATGTGTGTGTGAGTGACAGGTGATAGATAGATAGAGAGAGAGAGAGAGAGAAGACGCATGAGTGGATCAGGGCAGGAAATGTGAATGACAACTGATCAGTGTGGGTGTGTTTGATGAGAAATTCTTTGTTCAAAAGATCAACAAAATCAAATGTTTAGGATATGTGAATGAGGGAAAAGAAAATATATTACAACACACACACACGCATGTATGCAAAAAGAAGTCTTGTATAGTTAACACCATCATAACTACTAGGTAGCTTAATCCAACTGAGAGGTGTTGGTAAAACAAAAAATAAAGAAAAACAATAATTCAATGAAATGTTATTAAAAAGTGCAGCAAACAAAGTAGTGTTGTTGGTGGTGGAGTGGGGGGTTGGGGGAGAGGGGTAGACACAGAAGGATTTCTGATCACAATCTCCAGCAAATATAACAGTTGTTGGTAAATGTGGTGGAGGTGATGGTGACAATCAGAACAATTTCCAGTCACCACTACCAAATAATAATATTGAAATAGTGTCGCTGCTGTTGGCTTTCATGGTGGTAGTGGAGGTAGACAGAGTAATTCCCCACTCCCCACTCTATCACCAAATGATAGTATTGTTGTTAGCAGTGGTGGTGGTGGTTATTTTGGTGGACAGAAGGATTCCCAGCCGTCATTTCCACCACCATCATCACTAAATAAATCATAACACTGTACAATATACCTAAACTGTATGGTTTCATCTCTTGGCAAGGCGTTTGCTCTGCCAAGTTTCAAATTTGTTGTACGCAGCATTTAACATCTCCTCCATGTGGCCAGTAAGCTGAATGACAAAGAAAAAAAATTATGTGTGTGTGAGTATGTGCACAAATATATTTATATATAAAATCAATAAGGTAATATATAACATTTATTAATGACATGGTAATTTATAGTACAGAATACATAAGTACAAAAAAATTTTAAATCCTAAAAAAATGGACCAAATTTATAAATATAAAAACATCATAAAGCATTTTGAATTCCTGATTCAATAAATCTAATTTTATATAAAGTGCTATCAAGAAAATGACTGAGGCAGAGGTAATAGTCATGTGGTTCTTGCCTTGGGGCAAGTGTTATCTATTGTAGCATTGTAGATAACAATGCTATGGTAGAAATCTGGGAGATGAAAACTAAGCAGCAACCTGGCATACATACATATGTACAGACACACATGCACACACACCTACATATACAAAATGTGTGTGTGTGCATGCACGTCAGTGTGTATAATGGTGTAAATTGGTGGTTCAAGCCACATTCCAATAAAACTTTGCTTTTTGATAGAGAACAGTTATAATAAATATCAGACTGGAATAAGTATTGCTTCATTTCAATTTCAAACTCACCCCTGTTTCTCTGCTAGCATGGGTTTCACTCATTTCATATTTATGTGTATCTATATATATATAATATTGAGTGTCAAAACAAACACCCCTATCCTACCTACTGAGCTGTTGGTTTCTCCTGTTTTATAGTCTTCACATCCTCTAATTATATTCAGACAATGTTGGTTCTACCACAAACATATTGTCATTATTATATTTCTGGTTTTATGTTCAGAGTTCAAATTCTGTTGAGGTTAACTCTGCCTTTTATTCTTTTTGGGTCAATAAAATAAGTACCTGCTGAGTACTGGGGTTGAAGTAATCAACAAGCTCCATCCCATCAAATTTCAGGCCTTGTGCTTATATTAGAAAGACTTATTATTATTACTTTATGAAGATTTATGTAACTCCTCATGAAGGTAAATACATAAGGAGAGAGCAATGTGATATGTAATAAAATGCAGGCTGACTCTGTTATTGAACTGAACAATATCTGTGCATTATTATTGTACAACTTAAGGCAGTAAGCTGGCAGAATCATTAGCAAGCCGGGCTAAATGCTCAGTAGTATTTCGCTCGTTTTTACATTCTGAGTTCAAATTCTGCTGCGGTTAAGTTAGCTACTCATCTTCCACGGTCAATAAAATAAGTATCAGTTGAACACTGGGGTTGATGTAATTGACTTACATCTTCTGGAATTGCTGGCCTTGTGCCAAAATTTGAAAGCATTATTATAATACAACTTTGTTTTTCTTCCTTTTGAGGTCGATAAAATAAATACGTCAAGTTACTGCGGTTAATGTAACTGACAAACCCCTCCCCTCAAAATACAGATTTGTAACTGTGGATTTGATAAATAAATGTAACTCTCTTGCAATAACATGTTACTGTAACAACTGTTTTTTTTTTGTGTCTCACACTATCTGTATCTCTCTCTAGTGACAGTCCTCCATGTCTCACAGGTGGACAGGAAGATGGAGAGTACAAGTCAGAGCATGCAACAGTCTGATTTTGCCATCTTTGTCCCCATTGATTTGAGTTTTAGTTTGTGCAAAGAGGTATTAGTTTTGAGGGCTGGCATGCTGCTCCCTGATTGACAGGTGGATGGGCATCAGTGGTCCTTATCAATCTTGTGGCTCCAAGGGCCATATCTTGGTAAACACTTTAGCTGGAGAGTAAAACTAGATAAGGGAATGGTGTTAACATGGCACAGCTGGGCAAATGACTTCCATAAAGGAGTCACTTGTCAGGGTGGAAATTAAAATGATTTTGTGTTCACAACCAAGGAGAGTCACACAGCTGGAAGTAACTGGGTGTGGTCAAAGTTATATAGAAACAGGACCTCCCAAGCCTCCATGCCCAAAACACACACTATATGATGATGTACAAACTGACACTATAAAAACAACCTAAAGAAAAAAGAAATTTCAGATAATTTTAAATGGACAAAGCCTGCAAAAGAAAAAAGAAAAAGAGGAAGAGAGAGAAAAAAGAGAAGGGTTAAGTGTTTGTTACTTACATTAATGGAATAATGCTGACTAATCAAATGTTCTTTGAATGCGTTCAGTTTATTGATATGGAATCTCTCCAAAGTTGACTTCATCTTGATAACCTGGAAAATGAAACAGGTATTTGAATAGATTTGAACACTGCACATCAAATGTGCAATATTTCTTAACCTGTTAGTTCCTCTCCAATTATTGCTGGTCTTAGTAGATGATGTATGGAGGAGAAATAATTACAATGACATAATATTATATGACCTTTGGTTGATGCTCACAAAGCAAAGCCATAATCAGACATTCCTCTATTGTAGTAAATCAATTAAAAACACTTCACAATTTCAAAATGCAGTGGCAGTGTATTATGATGTAATACTTTGTCTTGTGGTATCTGCTTGTAGCTAAGCAGACTGAGGTCAAATATACTGATAGTATATTACTGCTGACTCTTGAGCTAATCATTCAATATAGATCCTTTTAATTTAGCCTAACTCTTCTTGTTGTGTGCCCCTCATTCTCATAACAGAAATATCCTGACTTTATCTTTACAATTGCTTTATTTATTTACGGCTGTTAACTTTCCTAAAAATTGCCCAATGCTAGAAACCACTGTCACCATTACTATTATAATTATTATTCAAAGGTGTTAAGCTGTCAGAATCATTAGCATGCTGGATAAAAAGCTTAGTGACATTTCTTTTGGCTTTATGTTCCAAGTTCAAATTCTGCTGAGGTTAACTTTGCTTTCATTCTTCCGGGGTTGATAGAATAAGTACCAGTCCAGCACTGGGATCGATTTAGTTGACTGGCCCTTTCCCACAAAATTTTTGGCCTTGTGCCTATCGTAGAAAGAACTACTACTAAGGCAGCAAGCTGGTAGAATCATTTGTGCAGTGGACAAAAGACAAAGCAGTATTTCTTCCAGCTCTTCACATTCTTAGTCAAAATCCAGCTGAGGTCAACTTTGACTTTCAATGTTTTGAGGTTATCAAAATAAAGTACCAGTCAAATGATGGGGTTGATGTAATGGACTACCCCTCTAAAATTACTGGCCTTGTGCCAAAATTTGAAACTATTATCATTATCAAGGTGATGGATGGGCAGAATTGTTAGGGTCAGACAAAATGCCCTCTGTGATATTTAGTCATGACTTTTTATGTTCTGTTTTGAAATCCCACTGAAGTTTTTTCATCCCTCTAGGGTTGATGAAAGACCAGTCAAATACTGACATCAATTTAATCAACTAAACCCTTCACCACGAATTTGTTCTTGAGCCAATAATATTATTATCATTGATGGAATGAAGGCAATGGAATGGCAGAATCAGATAAAATGATTTGCAGAATTTGTTCGGGCTCTGAGTTCTAATCCCACTAAGGTCATCTTTGCCCTTAATCCTTCCATGGCTATTTAAGTATCAGCCACGTACTGGGCTTTACTTAATACAAAAAGGTCAACAATCCAAGATATCATTTCACTAGAATTATCAAATTTTCTAGAACAAACCTTTTCTTCTAAGAACTTGGAAGATGCTGGAAAACAGGACCAAAAGTGTCTCAATAGTTCACACAATGCACTGTAGATCTGTTGGAGTTCTTCTTGAGTATCGAAAGGAATTATTTCTAAAATTACAGAAAATAAACATTCAAAATAACATTACAAGTCAAATAATAAATAGGGGAGGGAGGTGGTGGTTTACAAATGATCTCATTAATACTGGCTTGAGACTGACAACAATTGGTTTTTACAGCTGGATGATAGGGCCACGTAAAAAGCATCTAGCACACTGTAAAGTGGTTGGTATGAGGAAGGGCATCCAGCTGTAGAAACCAAGCCAAATTAGACTGGAACCTGGTGCAGCTCTCCTATTTGCCAGCTCTTATTAAACTGTCCAACCCATGCCAGAATGGAAAACGGCGGTGAGCTGGCAGAAATGATAACATGCAAAGCGAAATGCTTAGCAGTATTTCGTCTGCCACTATGCTCTGAGTTCAAATACCTTTGAGGTTGACTTTGCTTTTCATCCTTTTGGGGTCGATTAAATAAGTACCAGTTATGCACTGGGGTCAATATAATCGACTTAGTCCGTTTGTCTGTCCCCTCTGTGTGTAGCCCCTTGTGGACAGTAAAGAAATAAGAGTGGAAAACGGATGTTAAATGATGATGATGTATAATATTGTATACTCCCTATAATAACCACTCAACTGTGGTGAGTCACATGATCTAGGTTTTATTGCTATGTCCATTTCCTCCCCATCATACACTTCTTCCTTCCATCCCACCCCACCCATTCTGGTCAATATCCTTTCTCTCCATTTCCCCTGCATAGTCACATACACACACTCACCAATTAATTGAGTACTCCCCTATCCTCACCTCCCTCATAATCCTTTCTGACAACATCGTTCCCTCTCCAAATTTACATTTACTATATACAAAACACTCTCGCCCCACAGTTCACACAATGAAATGGTTGGCTGAATAAGCTGAGAATGTGCAGGGTCATGAGGTCCCTCTCATTTTGGCTCACTGATATCTATTTAGCCTTTCTAAAGTTGATATCACAAGAAAATGTGCATTGTATTTTGGACAATGTAAGTAAGTAAAATCCCTCGTTGGCAATTGGAGGGGGAGGCTGTCCTCTCAATCAATACACTGCTGTGGGTTCCACTGGATGATGGACACTGTTGGTGATGTTATTCCACACTTTCTGATCCATGGTGCCAGCCTTAGCATGCTTGAGGTCAAGGTACTGCGACTTCAGGTCTTCCTCAATTTTTTTCGCCCATGTCTTCTTTGGTGCACTGGATTCTCCTGTGTGTGGGTCACTGCCACCATAAAAGTTGGTGTGGTAGTCTTCTGGTGCTCATCCTGCAGAAGTGGCCAGTGTAATCCCAGATAAGTGAAAAGATGGGTCAGCCACAGTTAGAATGTCTTTTGATCTTAGGTCTGCTTAATAAGGGCTGACTCAAGATCAAACAGCTCAACCATGAAGTTTGAATTTTTTCTCCTTTAATTAACACAGCTGCATGACATGTGGTAACAGCTTGACAAATGCACTATTACCTTAGAGGGCCTCTTTTAACTGTTGTTGTTGCTTAACCACATGATCAAAGGCACTCCAGCCATGACCATCCCATTCTATTTTCAGGCACTGTGATTCTAAGGCTAAGTATCCTCCCCCACTTTAAAGACAGATGGACAAGATTTAGCTGTTATTTCCAGCAGGCTGTGCAAATGTGTATATTCTCTCAGTGGCTCATCTTTTCACTGTATAGAAAAGAGTAAGCATTTGTTTTGTGCCACAACATAAATCATTAGAACTGAGAGGTTGTAAGCATCTCAATGAAAACTAATTTTGTGAATCAGTTAATACAACCCAGATTTATATAAATTGCACAGACTACACTCTCACCAAATTCTATATATATCCCCCATGAGAATGTATCAATGATTCCAAATGTTGGTGTACCCAAATATTGTGGGGGGACACTGGTATGTCAGTGTCCCCTAAACATACCAGGGGGGTGGACTCTGGTATGTCAATGTCTCCTAAATATAGTAGGGAGAACCCGGATATGCTGATGTCACCAAATGTTGCAGCGAAGACTCTAGTATGTCAGTGTTGCCAAATATAGTAAGGTGTATCCTGCTATGTTGATGTACCCCCAAATATATATTTCTTTATTGCCCATAGGGGGCTAAACATAGAGGGGACAAACAAGGTCAGATAAAGGGATTAAGTCGATTACATTGACCCCGGTGCATAACTGGTACTTATCCAATTGACCCCAAAAGGATGAAAGGCAGAGTTGACCCCAGCGGAACTTGAACTCAGAACCTAACAGCAGACAAAATACTGCTAAGCATTTTTCCCGGAGTGCTGATGATTCTACCTGCTCTGGGCAGACTCTGGTATGTTGATGGCCCCAAATATATCAACTTACGTTGTAGATCTTGCTGACTTGTTCTTTGCATCAAACTTCCACCAGGAGAGAGTTCTCCCAACACACTGAGAGCTAAATGAACTGGAAGAACCTGCAGAAAAGATATATTAGAATTTATATATAAAAAACAACCCCACCTAAAAAAAATAAAACAAACAAAATACTTAAAAAATAAATATTGAGAAATTTATTTGTAGATTTAATTTGTTGTTGTATATACAGAGTTAAAATCCATGTCTTGATGATGATGATGATGATCATCATCATCATCAACAGTCTCATTAGACTTATCTACACAATACCAACTGTTGCGAGAAGCCCAGCTTTCAATTCACACTTCAACTATAAGTCACCTCATAATGCAAATCTATTGTTTTGTTTTAATCATTGTGAGTGTGAAAGAGATAGCAACGTCATTTAACCCTTTCAATAGCAGCCTGCTTTTGACTTCCCAACAACATTTGACTTAAAAGACTGCATTGGCTAGATACATCCTAGGATCTTTCTTGTAAAACTTTACTTAATAATTAGTGGCATGTACTGTGAAATGGTTTAAGTTATTGATATAATTGTAACTAACTTATTTGATAGCATTTTCCATTGATGGATGTCTTTTCATATAAGTAAGCTATGAAATTCTTAGATTCTCTTGATTTCCTGTAACTCAGACCACCTCATAGCCCTAGCAGACAAAAGGGAAAAGGTGTTGCCCTGAAGGATAGCAAGGGAGATGTACTGGAACAGTCACTCTGACTCACGGGGCTCACACTTGATAATAGCCATCTCTGCCCCAATAGTGGTAAGCAGGGATATGGTCAGGGGACCGAGAATGCCAGAGGGTCTCCACTGCCACAGGCTTGACCGTAAACCTGTCAGAGAGCAACTGACACTTTGACAGTTTGCTTTTCTTAGCCTGACTGGCAGCTGAACACACCAAACTGTTGCTGGAGAAGGTGCCAACACTCGAGGTCATCTATCCATTCCCACACAAATTGCCGATACTAAATATGTTCATATCTGAATTTAAAATGTTGAGATGGTGCTACTTCCATTATTATAGTGTTAATCATATAAAAAGAACATTTTTTTTGCACATAACATTCTGAGATGATCTGGGTTGTATTACTGATAGCATTTCGAGATCAAGGCAATATGGGTGCCCAGAAGTAGACCGGCCTGGGGGAGAAGGGTATGGAAACTTAAAGACCCTGCAAATGGACAGAGATTTAGAGACAAGTTACTTGAAGCATTTGACGAAATAGAAGGGGATATAGCATCATACAACGTGGAAGACAATTGGAGATTTTTGCGGGACAACCTGTTGAGAGCCACAGACCAGATCTGTGGCTGGTGTAAAGTCCCCTCTCGACCCAGAGTAACGTGGTGGTGGAACAAGGATGTAGACGGGGCTATTAGACAAAAGAAACAGGCTTGGAAGGACTGGAAGAACGGTGGTAGCAGGGAATTGTACCAATCTGCCAGAAGGGAAGCTAGGCGACAGGTTTATTTAGCCAGAGGGGAAGCAGATAAGAAAAGATTTGCCAATGTTCTGCACCGTGAGGACCAAAGACTCGAGGTATTTCGTGTTGCAAGACAGTGTAGGAGAGAGAATAGTGATGTTGTAGGAGAGAAATGTGTTCGCATGGATGATGGTACGCTTGCACTAAATGAGGCTGCAAAGAAAGAGGTCTGGAGATGCCACTACGATAGATTGCTTAATAAAGAGAATGAATGGGAGAAAGAGAGCCTGCTGTATGTCGACCCAACAGAGGAACCAGCTATCCGAGTTGACAGTACCAGGGTAGATAAAGCAATTAAGAGTATGAAGACAGGGAAAGCCCCCGGCCCATCAGGAATCACTGCAGAGATGCTCAAAATATCTGGCAGTGTTGGCTACAGCCTAGTCACCCGTATTACGAACCAGGTGATACACGAAGGAGTCATACCCAATGACTGGTGTAGCAGCACCATAGTAAACTGCTACAAAGGTAAATGTGACGCTTTAGACACTAATAATTACAGAGGCATCAAGCCGTTAGATCAGGTTATGAAAGTTACGGAGAGGGTCATAGCCCAACTAATTAGGGAGCAAATCAATTTAGATGAGATGCAGTCTGGGTTCATGCCAGGTAAAAGCACCACTGATGCCATATTTCTAGTGAGACAGCTGCAGGAGAAATATCTAGCCAAGGATAAACCTCTGTACCTGGCTTTCGTTGACATGGAGAAAGCCTTTGACAGGGTCCCCCGATCCCTTATCTGGTGGTCAATGAGGAAACTTGGGATAGAAGAATGGTTAGTGAGAGCTGTGCGAGCCATGTACAGAGATGCTGTCAGTAAGGTGAAGGTTGGAAATGAGTACAGTAATGAATTCCGGGTAGAGGTAGGGGTCCACCAAGGTTCCGTCCTCAGCCCCCTCCTATTTATCATAGTCCTCCAGGCGATCACAGAGGAATTCAAGACAGGTTGCCCCTGGGAGCTCCTCTATGCTGATGACCTTGCACTAATTGCGCAGTCACTATCAGAACTAGAGGAGAAGTTTAAGGTGTGGAAGCAAGGACTAGAATCGAAGGGCCTTAGAGTCAACCTAGCTAAAACCAAAATCCTAATAAGTAGGAAGGTAGATAAAACACAAACCCCTTCAGGTAGATGGCCCTGCTCAGTATGCAGTAAAGGAGTAGGTAGTAACTCTATAAGATGTACCCGGTGCAAGCTATGGACACATAAGAAGTGCAGCAATATCAAAGGCAGATTAACTACAAAGTTAGTTTTTGTATGTGGCAGATGTTCAGGTGCAATAAACACTGTAAACAAACAGGAAACAACTTCTATCTCATTCCAGGGAGAAAAACTAGAGGTAGTTGATAGCTTCTGCTATCTGGGTGACCAAGTTAGTAGTGGGGGTGGGTGCGCTGAAAGTTTAACTGCTAGAATAAGAATAGCCTGGGCCAAATTTAGAGAGCTCTTACCTCTGCTGGCGACAAAGGGACTCTCACTCAGGGTAAAAGGCAGACTGTATGACGCATGTGCACGAACAGCCATGCTACATGGCAGTGAGACATGGGCTGTGACTGCTGAGGACATGCGTAAGCTCGCAAGGAATGAAGCCAGTATGCTCCGCTGGATGTGTAATGTAAATGTGCATACTCGTCAGAGTGTAAGTATCTTGAGAGAAAAGCTGAACATAAGAAGCGTCAGTAGTGGTGCGCAAGAGAGACGGTTGCGCTGGTATGGACATGTGGTGAGAATGAATGAGGATAGCTGCGTGAAAAAGTGCCACTCCCTAACAGTTGAGGGAACCCGTGGAAGAGGTAGGCCCAGGAAGACCTGGGCTGAGGTGGTGAGGCAAGACCTTCGAACATTGGGCCTCACCGAGGCGATGACTACTGACCGAGACCTTTGGAAATGTGCTGTGCGTGAGAAGACCCGGCAAGCCAAGTGAGATCGTTGCCAGTGCCCCTGGACTGGCTCTTGTGCAGGTGGCACATAAGATGTACCATCCTGAGCGTGACCGTTGCCAGTACCGCCTGACTGGCCTTGTAGGGTTTTCGAGCGAGATCGTTGCCAGTGCCCCTGGACTGGCTCTTGTGCGGGCGGCACATAAAAGACACCATTTCGAGCGTGGCCGTTTTCGTGCGGGTGACACGTAAAAGCACCCACTACACTCTCTGAGTGGTTGGCGTTAGGAAGGGCATCCAGCTGTAGAAACTCTGCCAAATTAGATTGGAGCCTGGTGTAGCCATCCGGTTGTACCAGTCCTCAGTCAAATCGTCCAACCCATGCTAGCATGGAAAGCGGACGTTAAACGATGATGATGATGATGGTAGTGCAGTATCACTTGCATGTAAATCTGCATATAAAAGTGGCAGTAATCCTTGTAGGAAAGACTGTCAAAGTTGATTTATTTAATTTTTAAATGTTCAAAGCAGTACCTGAGACAAAGCTGGTAACCAATGAGGCAATTTCTGGTGAACCATCTGAGCTGCCTGAACAACATTGTCATTGGTTGAATATAGAGATGCTGATATAGGTGTTGGCCCATGCAGATAGCGCTCCATTTTTGTCAAACTCAATGAAGTTGCAGATGAGCTAGTGTCTTCCTCAAGGTCTGTGTAGTGAATCTTCTCCATGATTCGAGCCTGAAAATAATAACAAATGAAAGGCCATAAAAAGATTCAACATATGCAAATTTGGGCATTTAAAAAGACAGGGTTACAGCAGACCTGTGGCTAAACAGCAACATACAGACTAGAAATTACAACATGTCTGATTTACTTTATAAATTAGAGATGAAGATTAAAACTTGAAATCTCAGTAATTTAAACTCAGAGATTAACAAAACAGTTGACAGTAGGATGTTGATAAGAAAATATGGCAAATTTCTGAAGAGGAATGGTTCCAAAAGCGCTAATTCAATGAGGCATCTGGATCAATTAAGAAGACATTATAAGCAAAAGTATTTGATTATAGGCATTAAATGAAGACATTCTTATGGTACAGTGGATCTGTTTTATTGTTTCTTTTTTAAAAATTTCCATGGCATTATACTAGAACCTGTTGTGGTGGGCAATGCGATAGAAGGTAATAACACTGGAGTGGTGAGGTGTAGAACTAAGGATACAGTGAATTAAAAAGAAAAATGGGGTTCACTTTCTACTCCATTAAATTCACCCTTTGACACACATGTGTACTATGTGTGAAAGTATCTTCAGCCAGTTCAAACCAACAATGCCACACTGCTTCTACTGTATCACACTGTTACCCCAGAGCTAGCTATATCCTAGCCAAGCTCTTCAAGTTCTGTCTCTCTCTTGGAATAACCTGATCCCTGGAAACATGCTACTATGTGCCCCATTCTCAAGAAGTGCAACACTTGTGACCCTGCCAGATACTGTCCTCACTTCCAATATCTCAAAGGTGATAGCCATTAACAACTGCCTTTAAATTTTTCCCTCTCCTTAATGCTCATCATTCTAGCCAAATCTTCTTAAGTCCGACTTTTCTATATGACTCACCAGTGTTCTCTCACTCTCAAGAATTTCAATGAATCCAGTCTTGCCTTTGATATCAGCATAACTTTTGACCATTTGGCATGCAACTCTTCTGGCAAAACTGTTTACCTATTAGTTCCATCTACCTATCCTACCAGATCTGTCGACAGATTTCTCTGAGACTCTCATTCTGTCAACTCTGGTGTACTCCAGGGTTTGGATTTCCCTTTACGCTCTTCCTCTTAGACAAGCTACAACCTGTGAGCTCCAACAATGCTCATCTCTATGTAGACGATATGTCCCTTCATTACTCTCTTACCTTATACAGTCAAACAGCATCCACACCAAATCTGCACTAACTCCATAAACAGAAATCTCTAAAATATCATTCTTCAATAGTCATGCCAAACTTGTCTCTTTCAACAACTAAAAGGCCTCACCATCACTGGGGATCTCTACTGGTGGGCACATACATCCTTAACACAGCAAACAAGACTGTACCAGAAAGACTTGCCTTCGTCATCAACAACTAATTCTCTTCAAAACCCAGATGAGACCTACAATAGAGTATTTCTCCCACATCTGGGACAGGACTGCTGTTGCTACACATCCAAACAACAGAGACCACATCCAAAGAAAGGTCACATGACTGATTGGCATGAAGTCACTCACAACTTATCTCCTCTCTCCCACTACCACAAAAGTATTTTTAGCTCATTCATCTCTCCTCCTCCCCTTACTCATATGGTAGTCATTCCCATCCAAGAACTACACCAAGTCCTTCTGCCCCTGAACAGGGTTGCTTTGAATACCTTTGAACAACCACATTGAATTTTGTTGGTCACAGATAGCCTGAGGAGGTTAAAGGGGTTAGTGTTAGAGTAAGTTTGATGTAGTGGAGGGCACACCAGAGAGGGCCTGAATAGGCTATGGGCACATAGTCTACCATACTGTCATAAAAAACAGGTAAGGCACATTGAATAATATAGTCCTAGATACACTGTATTGGAAATATCATGTGACAGTAATATGGAGCTTTGTAACCAAGAAGTGAGTTGTCAGTAAAACTATAACTCTAACTAAGACCTGAACTGCTTTCTAAGTTGAAAACAGTTTACTTCACAACTGCTGTTAATGTCCTCAAAAATGAGCATAAATGTCACTACATCTCACTTCTTCTTTTACTAAGCCAATGAGGGAGGCTGTACAAAGTTACTCAATGTTCTGGCAATAGTAAGGAGACTTCCTCCATACTATCTTAAAAAAGGAAGGACACACTGTTTGAAAGTAGTTGTCAAATATAATAAGTCATTATCTGAAGGAAACTGAAGCATGCAGAATGGTAAGTACTGTATAAAATCAGCTGTATGGAGGTGAAAACAATGAGAAAGTGAATGAAGCTATAAAAAAAAAAAAAAAAAAAAAAAAGCTGGTCTATCCTTGAAACTCTTATCGCCTTTTGTCAATGATGAAAGTGTTATCCACTTTTAACAAATATGTAAACGTACAAAATGGTCCAATGCATTGGACTGCAAACACCTCATTTGTGTGTTCAACTCTACTGCAGTCAGTTTAGTGTTTGTAAGCTGGATCCTTTATATTACTTCCCTTCATCTGATTTGTTTGGAATAAGTACCAGACCATCTGGTGATGTTATGTATGAAAGACTAATATTATATTCAGAGCTAAATGTTAACTGTCTTGGTTATTGCAGTATTAGGAGGTAATTCCATAGAAGCATACCTTCTTTTCAGTTGGCTGGTCGCTAGCATCAGAAGGGTTCAGTTTTGATTTTGTGGCAGTTTGGTCACTGCCATTAAGGCTGGTTGAAGAGACATCACCAGAAGCATTGGCTGCTGTCTCCCGGCTTTGTGCTTGGCAAGTTTTGAGCACCATTGTGGAATGGTAGTTAAAGCGTCGTATTATTGAAAGATTAGCCAGATTTGTGCTGGCCTGGCTCTCCTCATTCATGGCACCATAACCCTAGAAGCAAATAAAGTCATATAATACAGAAACAAAAGAATTATGTTCACAGGCCATTTTAATTCTCAATTAGTTTAATAAATATAATTGATGTAGAATGTTACAATTGATCTAAATCATTACAAATAAAATGAAATGTTTCTACATGGTTGTGTGGGTAAGAAGTTTGCTACACAATCATGTGATTCCAGGTTTGACCCAGCTGTAGAACATCTTGAGTATCAAGACTAACTGTCTGGCATCAGAGATGGGTTGAACAATGTAGTTAACTGAATTGGCATCAGGGTGGGAGAAGTTATCTAGTTAAATGAACTGACTCTCATTAAATTTGTTCGTTCATTTAAGATTTGTGCTTCCGGTATGGAGTCAGGTTGTGTGTGTGTCTCTGTGTGTGTGGGTATTTGAGGAAGGAGGTTAAAGATGTATCTTGTTGCCAACCCTTGTATTTTTTTATTATTCAACTGGTCATCAACAGAGCAGAGTGGCCAGTCAATGTCAAGGAATGCAAATATCATTTGACCACCAAATTCACTCACTAGTTGGCCAGAAGTTATGGTGGGTGACACCTGCCTAAGGTCTCAAACAGTGGAACTGAACAATTAACCCTGGTAGGACAAAAATTAAGTTCAAATCCATCTGCATTTGAACTCAGAATGTAAGGGTCATTAAATAGTGTAAATCATTTTAGTCTACTGCTTCAACTACTTCAACTACTGATAGAGATGATAGTAACAACTTACCTCTCCCAAGGATGTATCTTTGATCTGAGTTAAATCCAAGAACGGATCGCTCACATTACGATCTATGTCTTGTTTGATCTCTGGAAAAAAAAAATCGGAACGTTAATTTCCATCATTAGAATATTTTTTTTGTCACAGTGTGGGTTGTTATTCCAGTTGGTGTGTTGCTCTGTTTCTCACTGGAGACCTTCCCTTGTTATCTAAGATACAAAGGGCCCCTCTGCTCACCAACAATATGTGAAATTTGAACCCAGACTACAAAGAATCGCAATGGATACTGCAAGGTGTTTTGTCTAATGCTCAGCAATTCTATCATTGCACCCTCCTGGACTGGTCTTTTATTTATTGATCCTCAAACAGATAAAAGGCAAAGTTGATCTTGGTTGGATTTGAACTTGGAATACAGAGAGGTGGAACAGATATTGCAAGACAGCATATCCATCACTGTAACAACTCCACTAATCATCACCACTTTCACTGATATCTAAATGAACAGAAACAATAACTTCATTTAATAAGGTATGCAGCTATTTTAGCTGTTAGTCCACAACAAGTATAGCCAAAAGGCATGAACTCCAATAGATCACTGGTATTTAATGAGCTCAGTTCTACAAATTCACCTGACCTGTTAGAAATAGCAGCCAAATTTCTACTTTGGTTTCATAATATCTACACCATTTTCTTAAGCAAATGAAAATTATGAATGTTATAAAGATGTCTGGCAGAAAAAAAATACAGAAAATGCCTACAGAATCTGGCTGAATCACAAATTCACAAGAGATTCTAGTGAAGATTTTGTCCTTGTGTAGTATATTTGGGACTAAAGGATCCCTGGTAAGGTGTATCACTCTTGACAGTTATTTATGGTGCTAGTTGAAGATAGAACTATAATCTAATGGATGATACATTCATAATGTAAAACAGGGTTCCAGCTGCTTCTTGTCAATCTGTAACTACAGTCAGGAACTTATTTACAGTTAGGTACAATAAGGGATTTAGTCAAGCACTCTAATGATCCAAGTGGTACATTTCCAAAATTGAAGACAGTTTTGGGATTTGTTTGTGCAACAGTGCTCTTGATAACCACATGATTTCAGGTTTGGTTCCATTGTTTGAAGTCTTGGGCAAGTGTCATCTACTCTTGCCTTCATCTGATCAATGGATACCAGTGGAAAAAGATTCCCAGTATTCATGTCCCATAACTTTGTCGTTCAATAAAGAGGATGGTAAAATAAGTACTAAGCTTTATAAAAATAAGAACAAAAATTAAAGGTAGGACCCTGCTTGGTCACCAGCCAATGATTAATAGTAAAAAAGTAAAAGAGTAAACTTTTTTCATTTCTTGTAATTGTACTACAATATAATTATTTGCAACAATGTTGCAAATGATAGACAACAGTCATCTCAAGTAAAACCATTTGCATGTATAGTTTACCGTAGTTTACAAATACAACTTACCGTCTTCATCATTTTTAGCACATTCTGAGAACATATCTTTGTTACCAATATTGATGCGATCACGGTGGAAATAATGGGACTGAAAAAACTTAGTCCAAAATTCATTTTCTGAACTTTTGTGAGGAACATTTTCTGCATGTTTCTTCTTAACTGAAAATAAAATGTTTAAAAGGTTTAATTTCCTCACAGAAATGTTGTTAGAGTGTTAAGGGTTCTTTCTACATACACAAACACATCATTGCATGCATGAGTCGATGCAGGGCGGAGTGATAAAAAAGTTCCCTTTGCTATCATATGGTTCTGAGTTGGTTTAAATTGCATGGCAACCTTAGGCAAGAATCTTCTACCATAGCCTTGAGTTGGCCAAAGCTTTCTGAGTGAAATTGGGTACATAGAAACACCATAGAAATTCTGCATGTATTTAGCAATCTATGCAGCTACTCCACTTCTTTCTTTCAATTTGTCTCAGCCATAAAAGTATATATTTTTTTTATTTGTTTCAGTCATTTGACTGCGGCCAGGCTGGAGCACCGTCTTTAGTCACATGAATTGACACCAGGACTTATTCTTTTTAAGCCTAGTACTTATTCTATTAGTCGCTTTTTACCAAACTGCTAAGTTATGGTACATAAACACACCAACATCGGTGGTCAAGCAATGGTAGGGAACAAAACAGACACACAAACACACATATATATATGTGTGTGTGTGTGTGAAGGGGCATGGCTCAGTGGTTAGAGCATCGAGCTTACGATTGTGAGTTCGAATCCTGGACTGAGCTGTGTGTTGTGCTCTTGAGCAGGACACTTTATTTCACATTGCTCCAGTTCATTCAGCTGTAGAAATGAGTTGCGATGTCACAGGTGCCAAGCTGTATCGGCCTTTGCCTTTCCCTTGGATAACACTGGTGGAGAGGGGAGGCCGGTATGCATGGGCGACTGCTGGTCTTCCATAAACATCCTTGTCCGGACTTGTGCCTGGGAGGGTAACTTTCTAGGTGCAATCCCATCGTCAGTCATGACTGAAGGCGGTCTCAGCATATATATATGATAGGCTACTTCCAGTTTCTGTCTACCAAATCTACTCACAAGGCTTTGGTCAGCCCGAGGTTATAGTAGAAGACACTTGCCCAAGTTGCCACGCAGTGGGACTGAACCCAGAACCTACCACACAGCCACTCATGCGCATATATATAAATATGTATATATATATATATATGTATATATATATATATATATATATATATATATATATACACACACACATGTATATCAAATGAAAATACACATATAAATAGCCAAGGAGCAGTTGGCTTACCCATTGGATAAGTCTTAAAAATTGATTCTATAACATCTGGTGTAAGGTTGTATCTGAGTCCATTACATCCATCAGTCTGTGGTTTGATATCTGCCTGGAAACAAAGACACGAAAGAAAATTGTGTGTAAATAAATAAATAAACGTATGCATGCATGCAACCACATTTTACTTAAATCACCAAAAGTATTTAATAAAAATATACACAGATAAATAAAATATGCATTTAGTTGCATGTAATACACAACTTTCCCTAGTCACAGGAGTAAGGTCGTGTTTGGGACAAAGTGACCAGAAGTAAGTAATAGTTATGTCCAAGCAAACAGATGTAAAATGGAAACTAAAATCAGTATAATTATGTCACAAATACTCTATAATAGTGATAATACATTAAACATTCATTACATTTAATTAAAATGCATTAAAAATATAAATTTTGTTGCCCAAATTAGGGATCATACTGATCAACGTCCGACTCAATAAAGAAAAATTTTGCTTTTAATTTATAGTATGAATGTATGTGTGTTTATATATATATATGTGTGTATATAAACATATATATGTATATATAATATACTTACTAAAAAAGCAGCAGAAACACCAACAGTTTGATTCTTATCATTATTAGAATTGGAAAATTTCTGAAAAAGAATTTCAAAATAGAAATATATTGTAGTAAAAAGTCGTCCATTCCAAAAGCGTTTACTATAAAAACTCACAGAAATCATACACGACTTCTAGTTTACTTGAAACATATTTTATTGAACGTTAAATTCAACTTACGTTGAGGGTCAAAAAAGTTTACTTTAGAAGCATTATCCTGCGTTTGAGAATAAATTTCCTTACCTATATTTTATTGAATTATAGGGGGCAGTAAAGCTAAAAAGTAATGAATGCCCACATAACAACATCAATATTTCTTCAACATTGCTGTTGCCTCCTAAATAGCAAATATTTTACTGTTTGGTATTAATACTACTTCAGTTGCTCTATTTTTTAACAAGCCTACTGGCTTTTAGTGACAGCAGTGTCTGTTAGGACTCTCTATTTCTATGTATATCACTAGCACAGAAGCTACTGCTATCTCCATTGGTCAGAAGTCTACCAATGACAAAGCCAAAAAGTGACTGAAATCATGTGACCTGGTAGTCCCAACAGCAGAAGCAGCAGTGACTGTCTGCTGCTGTTAATAGCTATGACGTGCTTCTATACATCAAAAAACCATATGAGAGTTTTTCTCTCTTAGTAAATATTGCAGTATTTGTATGTTCTAATGCAACATCTACTTTTAAGTGGTGAATATTTTACTTTTTGGAACCAATATTTCTTTTGTCGTTTTATATATATATATTCTATAATTATAAACAATTATAATTAGGGGTCAGCTGATTATAATTATAGAATATTTGTATAATTTCACCTAAAAAGGTTATTTTAATGTACTGATCTACTTGGAAAAATTATTAATTAATTTTACCCTTTTATTATAATTTATATATATATATATATATACATACATACAGAGAGAGAGAGAGAGAGAGAGAAAAAAAAAGAGAGAGAGAGAGAGAGAGAGAGAGAGAGAGAGAGAGAGAGAGAGAGAGAGAGAGAGAGAGAGAGAGAGAGAGAGAGAGACTTACTGCTGAATGGTTAGCCCAGAATTCTTCAGCAGACATCAGTTGGCTAACAACAAGATCTTTGTAGAGCTGAAAGAGTTTTGGATCTTCCTGCAAAAGCCTGAAAGATAAATAAATGAATATAAAAAAAGAAATAAAACCCTCTTTACAGGAAAAAAAAATATATAAAAAAGCACAATACAGCAAAAACAGAGCTTGCAAATTCAGAAATTCTAGTTCAGTACCTCACAAGAACAGAGTTCAAATCTCACCAGGCCTGATTTTATTATAGATTCTTAGTGGGAGCGTGCATAATACCAGTAATATCCTGGGATCAAATCTATTGTGCTGAAAACAAGATAACATAGAAAAAAATTAAAGTTAAGAGTATGAGTTTTATTTCTCACCTGAAGCTAACACACTTCACATATTCTGTCACCTTGCACCATATCTACCCATCTCCAAGAAACTTGTTGTTGTTGGCACTCCGTTGCTTACAACGTCGAGGGTTCCAGTCGATCCGATCAACGGAACAGCCTGCTCGTGAAATTAACGTGCAAGTGGCTGAGCACTCCACAGACACGCGTACCCTTAACATAGTTCTCGGGGAGATTCAGCGTGACACAGTGTGACAAGGCTGACCCTTTGAATTACAGGCACAACAGAAACAGGAAGTAAGAGTGAGAGAAAGTTGTGGTGGAAGAGTACAGCAGGGTTCGCCACCATCCCCTGCCGGAGCCTCGTGGAGCTTTAGGTGTTTTCGCTCAATAAACACTCACAACGCCCGGTCTGGGAATCGAAACCGCGATCCTATGACCGTGTGTCCGCTGCCCTAACCACTGGGCCATTGCGCCTCCACCTCTATGAAACTATAAGACTGTTATCATGCATAGTGAAAGAAAAAACAAAAGACGTTACAAGGTCTATTCATTTAACTATGCTCCTTCTCCCACTTTTCTTCAAAGAAATTGCCAATAATTGTTTATTTAATTCAACAAATTACAACATCATCGTTAATAGTTGTGTAGACTCACTTATTTTTCTCCTCCAACTCACTGTTAACCTTCTGTCGAAACTGTGGTAATAATTGCTGGAGAAGTTCCTTAATAGCATCTCTGTCCCTGATCTGCGCTTCACGACCCTGTGAATGGTTGAAGTGGAACGTGTTGGCTGTGCCATCGTGCATCAAAATCTGTAGCTGAACTTTCTCTTTAGAACCAGGGGAAATTTTTTGTACTGAGAAACCACAAAACAAAACAAACAATTTAGATTAAAATAAAATCGTAAAGAAACTCAAAATATACTAAATGTATTCTTTATTATAACAGACCCCACCACCAACTGCCTAGAATTGTATATCTCCTTCACTAATTAGACAACCAGAAAAACACCTTAGACCTAACATTTTTTTGTTTTACTGCTTTCTTTAACAATTCCAACAACCAAGTTTACAGATAGTTAACCTCATTAGAATATCATCATCATTTTATGTCTATCTTCCATGCTGGCATGGATTGCATAAATTTATATTTATACAAAACTTTAGTCAATTCCATCTCCAATCACTGTCAGGCTAGGTTTGAACTTGGAACCTACATTTCTGAATGAAGGCAGTAATGTCCTTTATCTACCAAGCCTAGTTTAGACAATTGTACACTAGAATGAAAAATGCAGGTACAGAACCCTAGAATATTCTTCAGTATTAAACCTGGAAAAGTACATGATAAGCAGGAAAAAAAAAAAAAAGAATCTCTTAAAATATTGCTGCTGAAGTTAGAATTTAAATGCGCTTCTATATTTTTATTTTTATTTAAAAATACTCAAGAAACTATCATTTTCAATTTTAGAGAAAAGACTAACTGTCTGCAAGATTACACTTTAAAAATTTGATATTACAAAATTATATATTTAAAACAATTTTTTTGTTTCATACTTTTGGTATCATTACCATATTTCTGTTGAAATATATTTTCCTTCCAATTCATTTCAGAAATAATGAAGAATATAGTAAAATAATATCATGATTATTAAGGTGTTTGGAGCATAAATTAACAAGAAATTTTAATGGGAAATTGTAATTTATATCACTTTAAAGTCTGTACCATAAAACCAAGGGCAATCTTGGGCAGTTTGGTATCAAAAAGGTTAAACTAAACATCTCTGTTCATATAGCACCTTGAACATCTCAGATTTTGTGTAGTTGCTATTTTTTGTGACTAAGAAGAAACTACATGGTTTTAGGTTCAGTCCCAATGTGTGGAAACTTTGGACTAGTGTTTTCTATTATAGCCCTAGACTGACCAATGCCTTTGTGAGTGAATTTGGTGGGACAGAAACTGTATGGAAGTTTCTCATTTATGCATGCATATATGTGTGAGTGTCTGTGCATGAGTTTCTCCTTCCACATACATTCACTGCTTGACAAGTAGTGTTGGTTTGTTTACACCCCCATAACTTAGGGGTTCAGTAAAATAGCCCAACAGAATAATTACTAAATTTGGAAAAAAAGAAGTACTGGGGTTAATTTGTCCGATTAAAACTTTTCAAAGCCACAGTCCAATGACTGAAACAAGTAAAAGATATTTAACATTATAAGTAATATCAATCATGAAGTGTAAAAGCAATTTCCAGTAAACTAAATTTTAATTCTCTAACATTCCTATATTAGGCATTCATCTATTAATGGTATTAGAGAAATACATTTCTTAAATACTGTTACAATTAAATTAAGTGTGAAATCCATTTTCTGCAAACTTAACAATTGACAAGAATGTAAAATTAAGAATAATGTCATGCTTTCTCTCACCCTTAATGTCTGAGTATGGATGGCTTATACTAAAGGAATTTTTGTGCACTTGCATCCAGGCAAGTCGCTCCCCCATCAAATAAAGTGAACCATCCATCTTCTTGTGGCGAACATGGTTTATGATCAACAGAACCTCTTCTGAAGTCTTAGCCATACCGCCTTATCTTGATTGTCATCTGAAGGTAAAGAAATATGTTTGATATGAAATATAACTTATATATCACATGAAATATAACCATTACATTTGATATGAAATATAACACATATACACACACACATCATGCTGGCACAGGTCAGATGGTTTAAGAGGATCTGATGGGCCCTAGAAGTACCCTGTGCTCTAGTGTCTGTTTGGCTGGAGATTGGTGATGGTTTCAAGGTGAACCTTCTAGGTACAAGGAGGGTAGTAATGAGCTGGATAGGGGTGTCAGAAGTGAGTGGGAGGAGTCAGGGATGTCTAGTGTGGGGTTGTACAATAGAAACAATGATACGTTTAACAATGGGATGAAAGAGAGCAGGAGTGGATGGGAAGGAGAGGCAGGCAAGTGTATGAGGGTGAGATGTATGGTGGTGGTGAGGGTACAGAAATGGGTGGGGGTGATCAATGAAAGTATGGGTGAAGATCAGAATTAATGGATGAACAAAGGATAACAAGTTAAGTGGTTCTAGATAAGTAACAAAAATGATATAAAAGAGGAACTGCAGTTAGAGAGGTGATGGATGGTGTGTCTTAACATAGAGGAACTGCATTTAGGGAAATGATAGGTGGTGGGTGTCTTGAGGAAGGAGGGAATTGGATGGAGGGCCCAATCATATTTGTTTGTGTGTATGCGCATATTTATATAGTGGCCCCATTTAATAGGCCACTAAAGGATAGCAAACAATCCTATCTCAAATAAACACTGCTTGAAAGTGAAAGTGAATTCAAACATTCCCATGGGAAGGAGAGGACAGTGAAAGAAGCCAGTGCTGTAAAAAATGTAAAGACAACCCCTAAAGCCTTCTACAGATTTTCAAAAGTCTGCTTCAGTATGGTAAAAGATAAGACCACTGTTCGAAGAAAATGGCCCACAGACCGCAGACCCCAGAGGATAAGTGAAACACTGAATGTACAACAAAAAGTGATTTTACAATCCCATTGGGACACTTGCAAAAAGCTATGCTCAAGTTCTTTGTACCACAACTCTACACAAAGAGATGGCAATTATTGATAACATCAAAATAGAGGAAACTGATGTAATATCAGCCATTGATGAAATGAGCTTAATCTCAGCCACAGGCCCTAATTGATTCTCAGCAATTCTCCTAAATAAATGCAAAGGGGTTCTAGCAAGACAACTACAGATCCTCTTCTAAAGCTTCCTTGCAATGGGGAGGCTTCCCAGAAAGATAAAGGAAGGTCTATGTCTTATACGTAAAATTATAGGCCTATCTCCCTAACCTTCCATGTCAGTAAAGTCATGGAATGCCTTGTCAGGAGGAAACTGATTGCATTTCTGGAAGATAATGACTTGCTCCCTGACACTCAGCATGGTTTCTGCTCAGGAAGAAGCTGCCTTACACAGCTTTTGCAGCACTATGGCTGGGTGTTGAAACAATTAATGAATCACTCAAACGTAGATGTGATATATCTTGACTTTGATAAGGTTGATCATGGGATATGTTACAAGCTACAGAGACTTGGCATTGGTGGAAAACTAAGAGAGTAGTTACATGACTTCTAAAAAGACAGAAGTCAAGCTGTGGCAGCCAATGGGGCCTTCTTCAACAGTCAAGGAACCTTCTGATGCTAACCTTCTACAGAAAGACCTAGATGCTATACATAAATGGGCTGAAGAAAACATGCAATTTAACGCAGGGAAATTTCGAGTCTTCTGCTAACAGCTGGCTTGTCATAACATGTTGCAAATAATACTTTGCACCAAAGGGAGCAGCAATCCCAGAGTCAAAATATGATGCATGATCTGGGGATTGATATGAGCAACAATGCTGCATTTCATGTGCATATCACCAAGATGGTGGTAATGAGCAGGTGAATGGTCAGATGGATTCTAAGAACTTTCAAAACAAGGGACCAGGAAACTATGCTGGCTCTATAGAGAATATCTGTCCTCAGCCACCTGGACTATTGTTCTCAACTGTGGTCACCGCACAGTGTTAAATTAACAGTGGAACTTGAGACAGTTCAACAGTACTGCACCAGGAAGATTGCATCAATGGAACAGTTGATCTACTGGGAGAGACTGAAAGAGCACCTTTGGCTGCAACTGTTTGACATCTAAAAAGTCATGCAGCCACTCTCCTAGTTTTCTGGTGATACCAAGGTCACATAGTTTGTGACACTATTTCAGTAACCAGTCAAAATGCTGTAATAGCTGTGTAAGGCAGCTAACTTCCTAGACAGAAGCTGTGTTGTGTGTTAGTGAGCAAGTTATTTTCTTCCAGGAACATGAGCAGCTTACTTCTGACAATGTGTACTATAACCTTGCTAGGATGTGAAGTCAGAGATATTGGCCTGTAATTTTTAGTATCTGCTCTGCATCCTCCTTTATGAACAGGGCATATTATACTTTTAACATTTTAGGAAGTCTACCATATGCAAGAGAACTCTGAAGAAGTATCTGCAGCCTTCTTTCTTGCACACTACATATTTCCAGTGGAGAGGTGAAGACACTTTGGAATTGTTTATTTAGCACTTCACTTATCCTCCTGTAGTCTGCAGTTAGTGAGCCATCATCTTCAAACTGGCCCTATCTTGTAGTGCACTGAAGCAGATCCTTTTGCAAACTTGTAGAAGGCTTTAGGATTCATTGTAAAATTTTCAACTGCCCTGGTTTCTCTTTCTACCCTTTCCTTTTAATGGGAAAGTCTGAGTGCTTCTTTGAGGAGGGATTTCTCACTATCATTAAGTTGTTTATTTGGGAAATTGGAGATCTTTATTCTCCATCTATCTCAGGGAATGATGCTTTGTATATTATAGCTCTCTTCTCTGGGACAAATTTAATGCATAATGCATTTGTGTGAGTATATACATGTGTGGCTGTGTGGTAAGTAGCGTGCTTACCAACCACATGGTTCCGGGTTCAGTCCCACTGCATAGCACCTTGGGTGGGTGTTTTCTACTCTAGCTTCGGGCTGACCAAAGCCTTGTGAGTGGATTTGGTAGATGGAAACTGAAAGAAGCCCATCATATATATATATATGTATATGTTTGTGTTTGTCCCCCCACTATCGCTTGACAACCGATGCTGGGGTGTTTACGTCTCCATAACTTAGTGGTTTAGCAAAAGAGATTGATAGAATAAGTACTAGGCTTACAAAGAATAAGCCCTGGGGTCGATTTGTTAGACCAAAGGTGGTGCTCCAGCATGGCTGCGGTCAAATGACTGAAACGAATAAAAGAATAAAAAAAAAAGAAAATATACATACACACACATGCATGCTTAGCTCTGTAGGAGCTCAGTTATGCCGATAAAGGTTGTTTTTGAGAACTGCATATTGCCAGCCTCTGTAGTTGCTACTGGGGCTCATTGCATAAAACTGAAGTACATAAAACTTTTGCAATTTATAGGATGGAGGAGTAAATGCAGTTTCTTGCGGGTCATTCAATGTGTTAAAAATAGCTGAATCTACTTCAAATCATGCCATACCATTTTAAAATGAAGGCTGTTCAATGATATAATCCTAGATACACTACTCCTGAAAACAAGATCAAATGAAATCCTTTGATCTGCTCAATTAGGTCTGACCCAAGGCTAAATAACAGCACTTAGAATGGATTAGAAAAAATTATAAAAATTATTAAATATGTTTCTTTAGGTTTTGAGTTCAAACCTTGTGAAGGTGGGTACTAACTTTCATCTTTCCGAGGTCAATAGATTGAGACTGATATAAGTGTGTAGAGAACTCAATGTCTAAAGGGTAGACTCAGGAAGACATGGGATGAAGTGATGAGAAAGTATCTTCAGACGCACCTCACAGAGGGAATGACAGGAGACCAAGACCCCTGGTGGTTTGCTGTGCTTGAGGAGACATGTCAAGCTAAGTAAAAGTGTGGCTGTCCTTGCATACAGGCATGTCTCCAGCTGAGCATTCTTAATCTTGCAGGCTTGTAGGTGCTAAGGCCATACGAAAAGTGCCCATACTGGTACTGTGTAAAAGCACCCAGTACACTCTGTAAAGTGGTTGGTGTTAGTAAGGGCATCCAGCTGTAGAAACCATGCCAAAACAGACATGAAGCTTGGGCAGCTCTTCAGCTGACCAGCTCCTGTCAAACCATCCAACCCATGCCAGCATGGAAAATGGACATTAAATGATGATGATGGTGATATACACACCCTTGATATAACTGAGTACATATACCCTTGATGATGGTGTCCAGGATGGGCCTATTCTAGTGACTAAAACCAGTAAAGGACTTCAAGAGATGTGCAACTGGAGCAGATGTTAGAAAACTAATCGAGATATTTACAATAAATGAGCACTTAAGAAAGATATGCACTCACTCTAACACATTAACTTGCAAAATTCATGAAATAATTTAATAAATTTAATTACGAAAATTATAATTATTTCCTGGCAGAATCAGTAGAGTGTAGGACAAAATGCTTCCTGGTGTTAGATCTGGCTTTTACCTTCTGAATTTAAATCCTACCAAAGTCAAATGCCTTTCATACTTCTGGGGCTGACAAGGTACTAAACATGAGGGGAGGGGGTATAATAAGAGTAACACTGGAACTGGTATAATCAACTGTTGTTCCTCATTCCTATACTCACTAATCTGAGTCTAATACCAGTCAGAAATTTACAGGAAGTTTCTTCATGACAACCAGTTGAGGGTAATGGTGCAAATCTGTGGCTGGTACAAAGTTCTAGTCAAACCAAGAGTGATGCATTGGTGGCGCAGTGAGGTAGACAGTGCCTCAAATGCAAAGAGCCAGGAACAGAAAAACTGGAAAGATGTAGTAAGTGGAGAATTATATCAGACAGCTGGAAGCCAGGCAACAGGTTTACATAGCAAATGGAGAAGCAGAAAGTAAGATGTTTACCTCTGCTCTACAATGTGAGAATCAGAGGAAAGAGGAAGATGCCTTAGAGAGAAGAAATTACAGAACTATCATCAAATTACTAGACTAGGACATGAAAGTAGCTCAAATAATTAG
The DNA here is from genome assembly GCF_046866305.1 of Octopus bimaculoides. Lineage (NCBI taxonomy): Eukaryota > Metazoa > Mollusca > Cephalopoda > Octopoda > Octopodidae > Octopus > Octopus bimaculoides. The sequence continues at coordinate 33,609,004 of NC_142940.1, forward strand.
GAAGAGAATTAAACTAGATGAGATGCAGTTTGATTTTGTGCCTGGGAAAAGTACTACTAATTCACTTTTTGTAGTAAGACAACTTCAACAAAAGTATTTAACCAAAAGCAAGCCATTGTATTTGGCATTTGTTGACTAGGAGAAACTTTTGACTGAGTCCCTTGCTCTGTGATATGGTGATCTCTAAGAAAGTTAGGGATAGATGAATGACTGGTGAAAGCCACACAAACGACAGGCAGGGGCTGCTCTCAATAAGGTGAGAGTTAGCAATGAACTATATGTACAGGTTTGATTCTCAGTCCCTCCCCTCTATTTATCATAGTCCTCTAGGCGATAAGAGAGCAATTTAAAACTAGGACGAAATGTAGTTTGGCTTCGTCCCAGGGAGAAATACTGATGCTATTTTCATAGTCAAGCAACTGCAAGAGAAGTACTTAGCTAAAATAAACCATTATATTTCGCATTTGTTGATCCGGAGAGTAGGCTCTGAGGAAGCTAGAGTGGCTTGTGAAAGCTGTACAGGCCATATACAGAGATGCTGTCGGTAAGGTGAGAGTTAATCATGAGAACAGTGAAGAATTTGGTGTACAGGTAAGGGTTCATCAGTCCTCAGTCCCCTCCTTTTCATCATTGTCCTCCAGGCCATAACAGAGGAATTAAAGACTGGCAGCCCCTGGGAACTACTATATGCTGATGATCTTACCCTCATAGTGGATTCCATATCAGAGCTAGAAGAGAAATTCCTGGTGTAGAAGCAAAATCTGGAATCTAACGGTAACTTAGCAAAGACTAAGGTCTTAGTAAGCAAGAAATCAGACAGAACTCTATCCTCTTCAGGTAGGCGCTCAATTTGTCGGAAAAGTGTAGGCAGGAACTCCATATGGTGTATCCAATGTAAGCCATGGACACACAAGAGGTGCAATGGAATAATAGGAAGATTGTCAGAGAAAGTAGTGTTTATATGTGGAAGATGTACAGGATCCATAAAAATCACAGATACTTGGGAAATTGATTCTCTTAAATGCCCTGGTGGCTCATTAGAGGTAGTAGATAATCTCTGCTATCTAGGGGACCAAAGCAGTAATGGGGAGGATGTATAGAGAGTGTAATAGTTAGAATAAGAAAAGGATGGAGAAAATTCAGAGTGCTTTTACCTCTGTTGGCTACGAAAGGTTTCTCTCTCCGAGTGAAAGGAAGACTGTATGATGCATGTATACGGACAGCAATTCTACACAATAGTGAGACAAGGGCCCTGAATGCAGAGGACATGTGAAGGTTAGAAAGGAATGGGGATAGTATGCTCCACTAGATGTGTAATGTAAGTGTACATGTTGAACAGAGTGCTAGTGTATTGAGAGAGAAGTTAGGCATAAGAGGAATTGGTTGCTGTGTGCAAATAGATGCTGACAGTTCTATGAAGGTATGGTATGAAGTACTGAAGGACAACTTCAGGGCCTTAAAAGTTAAAGACCAAAGTTTTACTAAGCAGGAAAACAGACAGGACTCTACTCTCTTCTGGAAATAGCCCTGCTTGACATGGGAGAGAGGTGTAGGTAGAAATTCCATATGGTGTACCCAGTGCAAGCTATAAAAGTACAAGAGGTGCAATGGAATCACAGGAAGGTTAATGGAGAAAGCAAACTTTGTCTGTTATCAGTATTATTGTTTATTGCACAAGAGCAATAAACAATAAGAACATATGAAAAATGAATTTTTTCAAAAGCCCCAAAGGTTCCATAGAGGTAGTAGATTCAAGAACCCCTTTGGTCATGAATGACCATGGAACTGCACCTAGAAAGTTACCCTCAAAGGCACAAGCCTGGGCAAAGTTGTTTATGGAAGACCAGCTGTCACCCATGCATACCAGCCTCCCCTCTCCACGGCAGTGATGTTCATCATCATCGTCGTTTAACGTCTGCTTTCCATGCTAGCATGGGTTGGACGATCTGACTGAGGACTGATGAAACCAGATGGCTACACCAGGCTCCAATCTGATTTGGCAGAGTTTCTACAGCTGGATGCCCTTCCTGACACCAACCACTCCAAGAGTGTAGTAGGTGCTTTTACGTGCCACCGGCACGAAGGCCAGTCAGGTGGTACTGGCAATGGCCACGCTCAAAATGGTGTATTTTACGTGCCACCTGCACAGGAGCCAGTTCGGCGGCACTGGCAACGATCTCGCTCGAATGTCTTTACACGTGCCATCTGGCACAAGTGCCAGGAAGGCGATGCTGGGCACAGGTGCCATTGACGGTTTCGCTTTCGCTTGCCCCAATAGGTCTTTGCAAGCCGAGTTTCGTTTCCAATGAAGGAGACAACATTGGCATGGGTGCCAGTCGTCGAATTTAATTCGATTTCGATTTCGCTTGTCTCGACAGGTCTTCGCAAGTGGAGTTTAGTGTCCAATGAAGGAAGGTATGTATAAGTGGGCTGCCTGAGGCCTTAGGGAAAGGCAAAGGCTGATACAGCTTGGTGCCAGTGAAGTCATAACTCATTTCCATAGCTGAGTGAAGTGGAGCAGTGTGAAATAAAAGTGTCTTGTTCAAGAACACAACATGCAGCCCAGTCCGGGAATCAAACTCACTACCTCATGGTTGTGAGCCCAACGCTCTAACCACTGAGCTCACATAGTTTCTGTTATTTGGATGACCTACTTAGCAATGGTGGAGGATATTCTGAAAGCATAGTTGCTAGAATAAGATCAGAATGGAGAACGTTCAGAGAACTATTACCCCTCTTGGTGACAAAAAGGTCTCTCTGAGTAAATGGCAGATTTTATGACATTTATGTGTGAAAAACAATATTACATGGCAGTAAGATATGGACCCTGAATGCAGAGGATATGTGACGACTAGAAAGTAATGAAGATAATATGCTGAAATAGATGTGCAAACATTTTGAGAGAAAAATTGAGAAAAAGATGAAACAAATGTATGCAAGAGAGAAGACTGTACTAGTATGATTATGTGATGTATATAGATGAGGGCTTCACTTGAAATGATCAGAACCCATGGAAGAAGACATAAGACAAAGTACTGAAGGTTGATCTCAAGTTGTACCTCACAGAAGAGGTGAGAAAGGACTTGATTGGCTATTCATTGTGCTTAAAGAGACTGATCTGTGCAGTGAAAGTAAAGTCCCAAAAGCAA